>NC_133578.1:13591054-13775045 GCF_964106895.1 Numenius arquata | reverse complement strand
AGTTAGTCACCAGTGTAAGTTGGTCACCTACGCTCTTTCTGCATATTGATGGTGAAGAGGATTCACCCAAATTGGAGACCTGCAGCAGGCTGGGGAATTGCTCCACACAAGCTGACCATAATGGATATGATACCACTAGTTCAGACAAGACACCTGACTTCTGGATAGATGACTCCTAAGCATGGTTTGCCATTTTACCTGGAAAGGTCTTGGTGCCAGGCATCACAGCACAGCTGCAGGACCTAGAACTGAGTTTATTTCCTCCAAAGAGTGGCAGAACTGAAGGAGACCTTCAAATCCAAGATGTCACAGAGAAAAGCTGAGCAATTGCTAACAGACACTTCTGAGTCCAGGTGTGCCCAAATTTCCTTGATCCTATGAGCAAAAACCTTCATACGGACAAGCAGCCATCAGACTTACTTGGGGTCCCCAGCCCTGAGGTTGGTGAATAAAACAAGCCACGTGGCTCTGCTGACCTTGTGCTCCTGCAGCTAAGCCATCTCTCCCTCCACGGTGGGACTGGGGTGGGACTGTCTCCTGGGAGCGGTCCTCGGTGGAGGAGAAACAGGCAAACTGCCCTTGGCCCTTGCCTGGGAGCATGAAACCAGGCATGACCCGAGGCCATGCCAGGGAGAGCACTCAAGATTAAACAGCATGGACAGCTGACAGTCAGAGCCCACGACCAGGCTGTAGCGCTGTTTGATTTACCAGATCTCATTTTTTCTTCAGGGGATAATGCCATAGCTCCTTGTCGGCTAACGCATCCAGGTCTTCTTCCCATGGAAACTCAGCCCGTGCCTGTCAAGATCTTGCCTCTGCCAGGCATTGGGAAACAACAGGATCAGGCACTGGATCTGGCCATCACAGCCAAACTACTTTTGGTCCCATGCTGTTCCAGAGCCACTGCCTATTTTAAGCATTTCATTTTCTCAGACAATGGAGATGGCATTTTTCTGGAAGGCAGAGAACTGTGTGAAGCTGCGTTACTGAATACAGAGGGTTTCTTTCAATCCCTTCTGCCCAGAGTGACTCCTGAACCCCATTCAACTTAGCTAAAGTTATCATCTGACTATGTCCAAAATATCTGAAATTCTCCCTCAAGGAAAGATTTGTTCTGATCACTGACAGTCTGTCTGATAAATGACTTCTAGAAGAGGCAGAACATAGTAAATTATCTCATAAAAATAGGAGTTATGGACATTTAACAAGTCCGGATCTTGAGAAAAATACCCAGTTAAATCAGCATGCTTGGTAACAGCATTACACTGTCACATCCCCGCAGATACTGTTATCCACCAAAAGCCATGTCTGTATTCTTGAATCAAACAATTGGCATGTATTGCTCTCTGAAGACATGAGTCTAGTGTCTTATTTCTCCTGTCAACCACTAATGTCTTCCCTAACGTTAGAAGGCATCTTATTCCTTTTGCGCACATGAAGGTATTCCCCCTTGTTTTCCCCTCAGGAAGGCTTCACGCCTTCTATCTGTTAAGCTACTTTCCCTCCTTGATTTTAATTGATCACAAAATCACATCACTAGATACTCTCACACTAACAACACAGATCATTGTTTTTCTTGGTTATACATTGCTACAGTATTTAGTTTCAGTGCTCAGATCCTATGATCAGCTTCACTGCTGGTAGACTTTCCTTCCCCCATTCCTTGTGTCTTTATGACCTCCTCTAATTTCAATGCTCTCTGGAAGAAGTGGGGTTTCTTGGTCAATAATTTTCCATCTTTGCAACTGCTGCAACTAATATTTTTCTATTTTTTGTGGTATCTGTTTGACTATGTTGAACTGCTATTCCTAAAACAGTTTTAGACTGTTTTACTCTTCCCCTCCTGGGATGAGAACACACACTTCTAGTTCACATTATCTTAAATTCACAGCACTACACACATTTTCAGCAGTTTCCTTCATTGTAGCTCATTTGCATTGTCCAAGGATACATCCCATCACACTATGCATTCTCCCTGCCTTTATCAGTGGCTGCAGTTAACCCACAAGATGAGAAGTGACATCGTAACTCTTGCTTACCATACACAGAGAAAATTTATTATCCTAATGGATTTATCATCCTGCAGCAGCAGATTTACATCTTCTGCTGTTCCTGGTGCGCTGGGTTTGCAGCTCAGATGACATACCAGATCTGAATGGCACAGCACATTCTCAGATCTAAACAAAGACCTTCTCTAAGCTCCCCAAAAGGGAGCTGTCAGAGGACATAAATTGTCACGGCTCATGGAAGTCAGTGGTATAGTTTCACCAGCTGGAGTTCAAGCTAACTTCATCAATTGATGAGGGAATTAATCCATGCAGTCATCTCTCTTTTTGAAGTAGTTCTATCACTTTATTATTTTTTTTTCAATTTCTGTCTACACTTCTAGTCCTAATGTTGATCTTCAAGCTGTCAGCTGAACTATTCCCTCTTATTTCAGTATCACTGAGAAACCATTTTTGGTAACACTAATGATTGTCTGCTGGTCTAGGTACTTGGCTTATGCCCTTTCACTATTACCAAATTTAGATTTGCTGTTATGTTGCAATTAGTGGCTAATGCCATATGTTAACATTCCTTTCCAATTAACTTCTCCTCCAAACACATGCAACAAAGAGAAACCTTTCATTTTCTAAGTGCATATTTCCAAGCAAAATTAACATACAGCACGGTCTTTGTGTCTTGAGTGAGAGTGGTGTGTTTACGGCCAAAATGCCAACAAAGTTAAGACAACACAATCCAGGAGATTACAACACGAAAGCTGCCTGCTGATGTCACAGGTTTTTGGGGTTTTTTAGCTTAGAATTCCCTCCCCCCACTGTCCCCAAACCCAGGCAAAACAAAACAAAAAGCAGAGAGAAAAACAAAGATGAAGGCAAAGACAAAAGAAGAGGTGAAGGAAAGGAAGGTGTTCTGCTACAATCCAGCACAAGTGAAGCCACTAATCCTGCCTACTCTCCTCCTTTGTTTAGAACTATAATGAGATTGAAGGTCAAGGATCTCCTCTCCAACAGCCAGAGTGGATGAGCCAGCATCAGATACACCAGAGAGAGCTTTACTCAAGATGGCTTGCATGTTGCTATAGCCCAGATTGCACCCAGCTCCCATGCCTCATCTGACCTCAACACAGCAGAAGATGAGAAAAGACCCTGCATCATAAATAAAACTTCCTTACCCACCCTCTTCTCAACTCCGGAGTCCTGTAAATTTACAATGGTCATTTGTAGCAGAAAAGCCTTAAAAGTGTCTTTCCTCAAGAATGTCAGGGTTTCCTGTAGCTACAAAATGTTTACTTTTGCCTGATTAATTTGTGTATCTTTGAGTTTGAGTCCCCTATCCCAGAATAAGTCATGTCTGTCCATAACTCTCTTCATGGATACAAGATCTTGTAAATGAGGAAATTGTTCAGAGGCCTTCAAGATAACAAGTTATAATACACCCAAGTACTTTGTACATGTACGCTCCCCAAAACAGAACTCCATACATAAAAGTTGAGCAACACCATGACTACTTTTGTTCCAACTCAGTGTTCAAAAAAATTAGACACAGTTAGAGCACATACAGCAACCAGTGCACCTTTGAGATGCATACTGTTTTTCTCCACTCCAAATAGCATTAGGAGGGACAAAGACATTTGAACAGGTGGCTCAGCCAGGGCAGGAAGTCCTTCAAAGGCTGAGTATTTTTGGCATTATGGAAAATATTGTCCTCACGGTTTGGGAGCCTAGAGCATCCCACACAATTGCAGAAATAAGATAAGACATGATTCACTATCATGAAAAATCTGACCTCCTAAATCCCACTCAAACTACATGTAAGACACTGTAGGCTTTGTTGATTGCTTTCCTAAGTCCCCTGTTCTCTAACACAATGACTTTATGAAGATGAGAGTTGAGACTTCAGACTGGAGAACTGGATTTTAGAAGCAGCCATACACATAACCCACAAGGCAACAAGTCAATGCCTCTTAAGCAAGATTTTTAATTTGCTTTGTGGAACCTCATGCGTAAGTAACTGTTCATGACAATAAGAATTTGAAATTCAAATTGCCATAAAATTGAAGGAAGGGATTTGCAGAATGAATAGAAGTTCTCCCCCTTGCAACTGAAGTAGATGAGACATCTTGATTCTTTGTGTACAGTTACCAACTGCCAGAAGACATCAGAAGGCATTCAATACAAACATTGTTGTGCTACATGATCCTGTAACTGTCAGTGTCAGCTGACCTTCTCTCTGAATTTCAGAGTTCACCTTAATACTGATGACTGTAAGGTTGCTCAAATTATCTGGTATGCTTTGTCACATGTGTAATCCCTATTAGCTAAGGATTCTCAGGAACCAGGCAGAATTCAGTCTGGGTGGAGATGGACTGGAGCCACAAAGTCTGGATACAGTCCCATGCAGTAAATGTCTCTCATGGATATATGTCTTTTATTAAGAGTCACATAAGGTGGCTAGACAAGACAGTCTGATTCCCACCTTTTTCATGTGTCCTGCAATAGCTTCTTTAAGGCCTCGTCACTGTTGCCTCTTGTGCAACCTGCGCTTTAATTGTGTCTTTTGCATACATAGGACCAGGTGGTCCTTACACTGTGCTCTTCACATGGCTCTGGTTTGCTTTCTGCCCCTTCTCCCAGTTCACATGCAATGCCCTATCTATTTCAGTCAGGGCACAGACTTGCAGGAGGAAGCTATGGAAGTGATGGACACCAGGCTCTGCTTGCCACATTAGCCCTGTCAGCACGGCAGGGCCAGGGCAACAGAGCAGCCCCATCCACCCCCAACCGACCTCATGGCTCCAAGCCCCAGTAGGGAGCAGAAGGTCTGGAGCACAGCAACTGTGGGAGTTGATCTCCCCCACAACGAGAGCAGGCAGACACCATAGTCACTCCAAGTCATCCCCAAGATGCTGCAGTGATGAGAACATGAGGACCGGGTTACACAGAGAAGGAAGGGAAAAGTCTGCAACACCAGCACTGGTGCATGAACCACAGCCAGTTTGAAACAGGAACAGATGCATGCAGGAAGGCAGACAAACACTTTAACACCACTGCTAATAAAGGGTGAAGCAGAGGCAGGGAGGTTAAGTAGTTTACTTAAGCTATGGAGCAGAGCCTAGTTAGGCATCCTGGAGCTGGGCTCAAGCCACTGTTAGACCAGCAGATTTCAAATAATCATTCCCACAAACTTCTTCTGTGGTGATATTTCTGAACAATACCAGGGAACATTCCATCATAAATTGTGCTGTGTTCCAGTTTCCACATTATAGCTATGATGTAACTCAGTAACACTTTGTCCCATCAAGCCCAACAACAATAGATTTAATCAGAACATTTGTCTCAGGGAGACAATGGGGAGTTCTGATTAATCTGGCACCAAACTCTGGCAGTTGCCTATGAGGGAATTTTTTTTTTTATTTTTATTTAAATGCTTGCCCTTGGCGTCTCTTTAGTATGCCATATGCCAAGGCTGCAGGCTGCCAGGGGAGCTGTGAAAATGTCCCATGCCATTTGACATGCAAAGAACATACTTCATTTCAGAAATGTAATATTTCTGCAGAAGCCCAAGAAGAAAACACTGTCCCTCTGACATCCCACTAGCAAACCACACATGAGCATCAAGGACATATGCTTATAAATACTTAAAGGGAGGGTGTCAAGAGGACGGGGCCAGTCTTTTTTCAGTGGTGCCCAGGGATAGGACAAGAGGAAATGGGCACAAACTTGAATATAAGAAGTTCCACCTAAACATGAGGAGGAACTTCTTTACTTTGAGGGTGGCAGAGCACTGGAATAGGCTGCCCAGGGAGGTGGTGGAGTCTCCTTCTCTGGAGACATTCAAAACCCTCCTGGACAAGTTCCTGTGCAATCTTCTCTAGGTGGACCTGCTTTGGCAGGGGGGTTGGACTAGATGATCTCCAGAGGTCCCTTCCAATCCCATGTGATTCTGTCACATCAGACCAGTCAGATCTGAAGGGTCAGTCCTACAAGACCTTGCTGGTGGAAACCAAACTGCAGCCACTGAGCACCCAAAAGACAGGAGTGAGCAAGGGTAATCACTTCTCTGCAGTGGGTTGGTTAGTTCCTTTTGCCCCTCTGCTACTTTTCAAGCAGCTCAGACCACAAAAACCCTACAGGTTTGCAGAGTGGAGAGGCCCCTTCACATACAGTAGGTGTGGATGGAAACCCAGGTGAGAAGTCAAAACACAGGTTTACTTGAATATGGTGATTGACAGACATCACAGTCAGTCATCAAAGGTACAGGAGCACAGCTACAGCCCAGTGTGATCACAAAAAAAGGCAGGGCTCAATTCTGCTTCCATGCACATTTCTACAAAGATTGGGGCTGTGGTAGGACAGTGTAACCAAGTTGACAAGCAGTCCTAACAACTTGCATGGCTCTTGATAATGCTGGCAATAAGCTGCACTGCTGCATCCAAGCAGGAAGTGACACCAAGCAGTCCCCTCAGGTCTGCTGGGTGGGATAAAGTATTTTTCAATTTGGACTTAGGGTATATCCTGTATTGTGCCCTCCCGCAGCCCTCCTTGCTCACAGCCCATCCCCAACAGCTTCCTCCCTGGCTTACATGCAGACAGCCTCCCCGCATCACCCACCCATCTGCCTGATCCATGTGCGGTGCTAGTCACCAGCCCTGCTCACATCCCATGGCCAGGCTGGTTTCTTGCACGCAGGTGGTTTTCCTGCCTGCCTCCCCACACTGCATTCCCAAAAAACCTTTCTGTAAAGGTCCAGGATACACCAAGGTCGAGGCTCAGACTTGTTCTTGAAGTGGATTGCTGCTGGGCCGTAATGCTTAGGAGTTGAAAATTTAATAGGAGTGCCTCTCTCAAGCTAGCCTTTGGCATTTGCAATCTAAGAAATTTTGACGTAGGTTGGGGGGATATAAAAAAAGAAAGCAATGAATAAGAAAGAAGAAATGTATTAACCAAAGCCTGCAACAAGGTCCCAAAGCAACTCTCAGCCTCTGGCTCTTGCTCCATCCTTCTTCCTCTTGCTCAGCTTTGCTGTCACTGCTTTCACTGCAGCAGCACAAACAAAAGGGGCCAGTTCTGCTAGAGGAGATTTGGGTCCAGGGAAAGAAAGGGGGCTTCCTCAGTGCTCCCCATCAAAGCAAGTATAAATAACACATTAGCATGGCATCTTTTGCAAATCCTTCTTTTTCCACAAAAAAAATATCAAGGCAGCTTCTCCAATATTTGAGACCAGACAAAATTCTAAGTTGCCTTGCTGTCACCAACACCCTCTTCCACTCTCATCCTTCTGCCTTTTTCATGCTCGGTGCAAGAGGTACTTCTGCAGTTACAAAAGCTTTTCTGTGTGTTGATGCTGTAAGCTGAAGAAGCTTTCTCTGGATGGATCTAGTCAGCCAGAGAAGAAGCTGGAGGGTTCTTACAAGCACATTACTCATCTTGGCCAGCACCCGCCTCCCATTTATTTCAATAAAATATGTTTGTTTTGTTATAAATCTTGATTTGATTTTTGGGAAGTGAAATGCCCACCCCTGCCAAGAAGAAGTGGTACATTCTACATGTCACCACTATGTCCTCCTCCTCTTAAGAGCTAGATGTTGTGAAATAAAAAGATCAATATATATTAAGGCCAGATTTTTATCAGGTCAAGGCTTGTAACAGAAGGAATCTGTGTATGGAAAATATATTAAAAATGACTAAGAGCTATTAAAAAAAAATTCACTGCTAAAAGCATGTAAACCACTACCTTTTTTACTACAGAATTTATCCAAAAATCTCCAACATTCTCATGACAGTTATATTGTTGTTTCTTCCACCACTGAAATACCATTCTGGTTCTGAGAATTCATTTCAATAGCTCTCAAATCATACAGATATATCACTAAGTATACAGCCAGGAATTTAAAAAGGAGTGAAAACACACCTTCTCTTGAGCTTCCTTAGAATGCCTTAAAATAGAAACCTGGTTCATTACAGGAATTATATTCCTGCCTTGAAGGTGTATCAATGTTTCCAGTCCTGAGCTTTTGGAGTGATGTAATGACTAGAGTTTTTCCTCCAAGCTCAGGGGGCACTGGAAAATCCTGAAGATGCCCAGGTTAAAAAATAATAATAAATCTTGTCCACATAGATGCAGAGAGGTTTGAAAAGTAGATAGAGAGGACCCATCTGTACATACAATTATCTTCTAATATTATTTGGAAGCCATTCAGGAGCTAGTAATAGTGTATATACAACATAGCTTTGTTCCCCCACCATCAGTAGTATGCAATTACATTCCCAACCAACACTACCCACATTTCCAATTCATGGCACTTCAAGGAGACTGTAACGTCATGCTCAGCCTCTTCATTACTAACCATGTGGATACTTCAAAACAGTCTCTTCAGTTACTCAGTATCTTCATTAGAGATGGTTTCAAATTAGAGTTCTAATGCCCCAGCTTTGGGGTTACTCACTATGTTGATCTTAGGTCTAACTCTTCTAACAAGTAAGACCTACAGAAATGATGTTCAAGTTAGAGCAGCCTTTCATGAAGGAGCTCTTTATACATACAAGTTTGGTTTAGGCCAGAGCATAATTTTTCCATTCACATTTACCACAAGTAAACCATGCAGTGAAAACAATGCTTGCAGCTGTAAGGAACCAAGCCCTCCTCAGTGGATAAGGCAGAGACCTGGAAAGAGGAACAAATTGACATGGCCTAAAACACAGGCCCATTGACTAGTCAAGAGGTCATGGCATTTGACTAGTCTTGGCATTTCTCTAAACAGATATTGTTCCCAGAAAATATTCACATCAGTAGCCATATCCACAGTACCCAGTGCTCATCAGAGGCTTGCAAATAGCCATCAACTACAGAAAACCAGGGCCGAAAACCAGTGATCCCCAAATTAGTTCATCTTGATCTGTTATTTATTCACTCCTCACCCTCTTTAATATAAGATATTTTAAGTTCTACCTCCAGATTTTCTTTCCATATGCATTTCTTTTGGAGTCTAGTAGGTTTAATTATTTCCAGACCTTGCAGCAAAAAGCAGAATGCTGAAAGAAACCTAAAACATACGATTAGAACATTTTTTTCTTAAAACATGATGAATAATCCATTACAATTATTTATGTCTTTGGATTGAGTCAAAGTAAGAAAACAAGTATGTCATAAATGACATCTTGATATATTTTGGTATACCACTGAAGTGCGTCAATGAGATGACTTTTAACTTGTTTGGTTTAGGTTCCTGAGAAATCTTATCAGGATTATTGCTGAACACAAGCCAAAGTTGTTATTGTTTGTATTTTGCTTTGCAAATTAAGGGAAACACATGAAGTATTTTGGGTAACTCTTGAAGACAACTAAAAGAATGGATGTTTTGAGAAAACATCAGTGGTTGTAACTGTCCAAGGCAATGTCTAAGGAGAAGATAGCATTTCTGAAAGTGTTCTTTTGTGCCTGAAAACTTTTTCTAACTGTAAAGCCATTTTAACAAAATGGCGTGGTCTCTACCTACAAACTTTGCCCAGACTACTTCTACCCTACCCTCTGCCTAAAAACCTTGTTCTGATTACCTCTACCCTACCTGCTACCTACAAACCTTCCCATACCTTCAGGGAATCCAGTTGCTTTAGGTCAAGTGGGATATGAGTGAAATTCAAGTGATGACCTATTGTGAATTAAGATGCATGGCCTAACAATAGTCACAGCGTATAAAAGCGCCTTTAGATATGTTATGCTGAAGGACATCACACATCTTAGCATCTGCCTGCATCCCTTCATTGGCAAAAATCATTGAATTGACTTGTCTTGTTTTCAACTTTGTTTGCCATCATAGGATAACTCAATCTGCTCTTTCCTTACCAGAAAGCTTGATGACATAACACACTCTTCTGGCAAAAACTGGTTCCTAATCAATTCTCATTCTCATTAGTCCTCCAGGAAAATACTCATTACATTCAACAAGCAATACTCCTATGCTAAAAACAATCAAGGTAAATTTTTCATCTCTGAAAGGCAAAATTCCAAATCTGGTGTAATGAGATTTTCTTTCCCTTCACTTCTGAAAAATCTACAGTTTCTCTGTCACTGCCCTTGTTTTGTTTAGAATTTACAAGAATGAACTCCCTGCCCCTGCAGTCAGCATTTGGGTTTAAAAAGGCCTGTGAGCAGGCTAACATAAGCTGGTTCACTCATTCAACAGAAATGGTCAGCACACTATGGAAAACTTGCACTGCACTGAATTTGAAAGCAATTGAGTCCATCTTCCCACACATCAGCCACCTCTCTGAAGGAAGGAGCAGGCTGCTGGCTTCATAGAATCATAGAATTGTCTAGGTTGGAAGGGACCTTTCTTTCAGATCATCTAGTCCAACCATCAATCTAACACTGACAAAAACCATCACTAAACCATATCGCTAAGCACCACATCTACCTGTCTTCTACATACCTTCCGGGCTGACGATTCCACCACTTCCTGGGCAACCTATTCCAATGCTGAATAACCATTTCAGTGTAAAGATTTTTTCTAATATCTAATCTGAGCCTCCCCTGGCACAACTTGAGGCAATTTCCTCTTGTCCTACTGCCTGTTACTTGGGAGGAGAGACTGACCCCCACATCTCTACAACCTGCTTTCAGGTAGTTGTAGAGAGCGATAAGGTCTCCCCTCAGCCTCCTTTTCTCCAGGCTAAACAGCCCCAGCTCCCTCAGCCGCTCCTCATAAGACTTGGCAACAAAGCTGGTGAGGGGTCTGGAGCACATTCTCTGTATGCACTCCAGCACCCCAATGTCTTTCTTGTAGTGAGAGGCCCAAAACTGGACACAGTACTCAAGGTGGGGCCTCACCAGTGCCAAGTGTAGAGGGACTCACCACACTATTTCTGATACAGGCCAGGATGCTGTTGGCCTTCTTGGCCACCTGGGCACACTGCTGGCTCATATTCAGCTGGCAGTTGACACTGCCAACACCCCCAGGTCCTTTTCTGCAGGCAGCTCTCCAGCCACTCTGCCCCAAGCCTGTAGGGCTGCATGGGGTTGTTGTGACCCAAGTGCAGGACCCAACACTTGGCCTTGTTGAACCTCATACCATTGGCCTCAGCCCATCGATCCAGCCTGTCCAGATCCCTCTGCAAAGCCTTTCTACCCTCAGGCAGATCAACACTCCCACCTAACTTGGTGTCGTCTGCAAACTTACTGAGGGTGCGCTCAGTAAAAAGCTTCCCATTTTGCTGCACAAAACAGACACCAAGTGGAATGCAGAGTTAGGATTAAATAAAAATGGTGACCCATGCTGTCTTGTAGAATAACAGGCACTCTGGGTTTGGGTTTATTCCAGTTAAGACCTCCAAAAAATACTGCAGTGCAAGGATTTGGTCTACGCATCGATTTTTTCACATTTGCCAAGACACCACATCTCCCAGTTTGTATTTGTGTGCTGCAAGATCCCATGTGAAAGTAGTTTTACCACAGCAGGGCTACCTGTGATGATTAACAAGCACATGCACTGAGTCTCCTCTGCGGTCTTGCTGTCTTGCTAGAACTTCATGCAGTCATAACTCATCTTGAAACAGCAGTTCTGATTCAAACCTTATGGAAGAAGTTGCACACACAAAGTTAAGAAAAACTAGTGGTGCTGGCACTTAATATCTTCTACCTGCAATGACACAAGTTTTCTGCGCACTCTATGAACTTTACTAAAATGGCACATCTTGAATTCTTTAACAAATTATTTTTGGTTAAGAAAAAACCCCCATCAAGCTGTTTCGCAGCTTTGTTCTTAAGAACCAATGACACAATGTCTGTTGTTGCAGATAGAGATGAGAGCTCTTTGTGTGAGGTTTCCTGGTTTGAGCAATCCTAAAACTTTACTTAATATGACGTTTCAAGGGCTCTCACAAAGTCATTGAGAGACACTAAGGGCTTTGGCTGTTTTCCAGCTTTTTCTCAAGGGTAAACAAAAGAAAAAGAGAACACGGATTTGTTTGTCTTTTAAAGAGCTGTACTTAGTGAAGCATGAAAACAGGGAGAACTCCATTGAGTGATAAAATAATAGTTCATAGCAAGTAATAACTCTTCTCACATTGCTTTTTAAAGTGAGTGCAAGGGTTAAGGAGCTGGGGTTGCATCTCCTTACACCATGTGCTGCACCATACTTGCAGCAGGAAGCCACAAACAACTCTGGATCCACACTGCTGCCTGCTCCCTCAATAGACTTTTGTTGTTTCTCTATGGGCCTATGCTTTTTTAAGCTACCCTTACTAATTAATTGCTTCATCCCTAGCTGAGAATCTCAGTCAGATCCTCAAGCAGCTTCCAGAGCCCATGCTCAAATTCCCTACAGAGAAGCAAAGAGTCAGGGTTAAGGGAGCAGCAGACAGCAAGGGCACTCATGGCCTCTTGCCCCTTGGCCACAAATGCCTGCAACACTACAGTAGAGCGTCAAAAGGACCACCTCCACCCTTGCAGCTCTGCTGTTGGGAGGTCAGGCACCTCCGTCCTGCTGTACTTTTGACACAGCAACCCTCAACACAGCCTGTCCCTGTCCCCAACACCTCCCTGCCCCACTGGTGGCTGCTTCTGCCACGAGCAACCTTGGCCTTTGCAGGGCCACGGCCAGGGCCTACACCCCAGGCCTTCCTGGTGATGGGCTTCAGCAGCCTGGGATGGAGGCATTACGAATCAGATCGGGCAACTGGCCCTTCTTAAAATAGATAAAAAGACACTTTTCTTTAAGTGCTCAGTTCTCTCACCCCTTTCACCATGTAGCTTCACCACCACCTTTGCCAGAGACATCCTGGGTGATGAGAAGGGGTGGGGGGACTAAGAGGGCAGTCACAGCCTTGTTGCTGCAATGCAGTAGGAAGGGGGTGAAGTTAAACCATCACAGGGGTTACTGCTGGAGGCTGAGGGAGACGCTAATGTGTGGAGATCTGACCCCTCTGTCAAACTCCACCAGAAAAAGAAACCAGCTCTCCAGTGTGTAGCAGAACTTTGTTGTCTTCAGGAGGACAAGATACACATTTTTCATTCAAGAAGGTTACTGTTATACTTGAGTATGCATTTCACAGAATCACATGGGGTTGGAAGGGACCTCTGGAGATCATCTAGTCCAACCCCCCTGCCAAAGCAGGTCCACCTAGAGAAGATTGCACAGGAACTTGTCCAGGAGGGTTTTGAATGTCTCCAGAGAAGGAGACTCCACCACCTCCCTGGGCAGCCTATTCCAGTGCTCTGCCACCCTCAAAGTAAAGAAGTTCCTCCTCATGTTTAGGTGGAACTTCTTATATTCAAGTTTGTGCCCATTTCCTCTTGTCCTATCCCTGGGCACCACTGAAAAAAGACTGGCCCCGTCCTCTTGACACCCTCCCTTTAAGTATTTATAATTTCTTCCCCCAGCACCTCAAACACGCTGTCTTGGATCAATATAGCCATTGTTGTAGCTATGGAATGAATCAGGTCAGGAAATTCTCCCAAGTCAAAACCAATCATTTATTTCTAACCTAGAGTAGTCCCCGTGCACATGCTGGCACACAGTGTGGGCACACCACAGCCCAGGCAGGCATCGGACGCAGGGCAGGAATATACCATGTGTCAGTGCAGCAGCCGAACAGTTCCTCTTGTGAGACCCCATCCCCAGGTAACTCACAAACACTTCATCCTGAGACAAGCAGTGCAGGATCGACAGTGGGAGAAGTGCAAATCACACACATGAAAGCTGAAAGGAGAAAAAAATGGAAAAAATACCATGGAAGATAAAGCCGCATGGCAAGCTTTCTCTGCTTTTACCTAAAAGTATGTAGTGAGCTGTTGCATCAATGGCAAGTTTTGGACAAGGCAAAATCTTGGTCATTAATACTCATATCAATCACTGGGACTGTCTGGCCAAACCACATGCTAACCCAGGCAGCGTGCAAGACCAAGGAGAAGGAAGGGTTTACTTTGATCTGCTACGCAATGAAAAGCAGGTTCATTGTAATGTCTACATGAGGATTTTACCTCTTGGTAGTTCACAGGCTGACAAAGTCTCCGAAGACATGGGAAGCACAGGTTGGAAATCTCACCACCAGGTGCTCTGATTGCCTGTGACTCCTACCTTACCCATGCAGCAGGATGAAATATTGCTCCTACCCACACAGGGCAGGGAGTCCTACCTCTGAGCCCTAAATCTCCAGTGACAGTGGGAACTGGTGCAGCCATGGCTCCCTGCCCTTTGTCCCAGGGCTCTCCCTTGCTACTTTTTCCCATGTGGAGGGTCCAGTCTGTATGGTGCGGTACTCTATACCTGCTTGGTGTTAATCCAGCACTTGTATGGCTTCTCTTCCAGGGCGCTAACCTCCATGCATGACTGTCTTCCAAATACACTCTCTCTCCACCACACTTTTTATCTTCCCAGTTCATAATTGCACCAAAGGAGGCTCTTGGATAAATATCAGTAGTAACACTTTCTCCCTCACTTGTCATTGTTCGTCCATGATTCAAACGGCTTCAAATGACAGGTTTGAAAAATGGCCAGGGCTTGTAAAGTGTGGGAATGGAAAAGTTTGTGAATGCTGGCAAGTGCTTATCAACCCCTGCATTGTAATATCAGCAACCAAGTGGCAGTAGAGCTGTGCCAAATTAGGTGGAAAAGGAGAGCACAAAGAAAGATCAATAGATTTAAATTGCTATGATCATGAGTACTCCTGAATGATTTCACCCACTATTTGCTGCAGCAGGAGTTTCTTTTTGGTAACATCTCAAGGTATTGTTCCAGTGACCCTCAAGGAAGCTGACAGAAACATTCCAGTTTTCCTGCTGAAGGATAACATACACCTCACTTGATTTTGCAGCTTTTAAGCAAAACCAATCCAATAGCTTAGTCGCAGTTACTTAAGGAAAATATTTCATTAACCTGTGAACTATTTGAATCTGCTTGAGAACACCAGAGCATTCAGGCAGCCCTTCAAAGAGAAATGTCCATGGGTATCACATGCTATGTGATGCTACAGAGAAGTCCTTGCTCAAGAATATATACTGAATATTTGGTTTTCAGTGGTGGGATGCACCCCCTGACCAGCTGTAATAGACAGCATTATTTCACTCACCAATGCTGAGGTGATGCTCTTGGTTACAGTATATGGGAAACTCAAACACTGAGCAATCATACAGTGCACAGCTTCTGCCTGTGGTAAAGAGAGCTTCGCCGTGCTTCACTAGTGCAGATATCATCCCAGGATTCTGCCACAGCAAAGCTGTGCTGACATTACAGAATCTTCATAAGAAAGTGTCAGTGAAAAACACCCAAACCACCCACTCCCCAAAAAGTCCATCCAAATACTACAAAAGCATAAAAAAAAAAACCTTTGCCCTTTCTCCAGCAACTTTTGCAAGAACTAGGGCATATTAACCAAACATGGCTGCATGTCGCACACTGAGAAAATTCACCCTTGACAATGTTAAGTTCCCCACCACCAGACACTACACCCTACCAAGTTCTCTCAAAGGCACCCCATTAAACATATATGAAGAAACTAACAAGTCTGTGACATGCTTTATAAAGACTGAGCTTAAACCTAATCCTAATACTAGGTAAATTGCTGTTAACCTTACAGATCACAACTGAGCTGTTCCCCAGGATGTTGCAAGCCTAGCCAGGAGGCATTCAGATTTATCCAGTGTAATGCCTTCTTCCATGGGTCTTGATGCCCCTGTCCAGTGCCAGGCATAGCTACAGCCAAGTCCAGGTTATACAAGGGCAGCCCTGCATACTCATCTCATTCCTCCTGAAAGGGAAATTCTTAAAAACTTGATCCAAGGCTGCTTTTAAAAGTCTCTTCTACTTAAGCCATAGCTATAATTCTCATATGCCACTGACTTCTGTTGTCTATGTAAAGCAGGAGGAATCTAGACTTGTAGCTATTGCCATGGAAATCGGTAATTGCTGACCCTCGTAGACAGACCTACCCTGAAGTGTGGGCAATCACTGGGATTCAAGGGACTATGGACCAAACCTCTGCTCTGCCATGGCCTTCAGCCCATGGGTAAGTCATTTCTCCCCAGATCCACAATAGCATCCAGGCACCAAATGGTGTAGAGGTGAGTCAGGTACCCATGTAATTTACAGGCTCTAAGTCTAAACCGCTTTGGTTTAGTTTCTCCTCACTGAACAAGGGGAATAGCACGCCCCAGTCTCCCTAGGCTGTTGGGAAGAACCTGGGAGATGGGGAGAGATTGCACAGCAGTCTGTTAGTAGAGCAGCTAATGAGCTATTTAGCTATGAGGGACACATGGGTATCCAAGGGACAAGAAGATCTAGTCAAGCCAGTTTGCCCAAAGTTCAAGTAGTAAAACGAGTGATGTTCTTTGGGATTTTTTTGTACTCTTTCTTAGCTGAAGTTACAACGCATATCACATGCTGTCCAAAACCACATCCTTCCTAGGCCAAGACCTGCAACATGCACAACTGCAATATGCCAGGAGGTGCTTTGGCCAAGCCATTAGGTCAGATACCTTTTCAGAAGACACTTTGCATACTCAAAGCAGTGAGAACAAAGTGTACAGGCTAAATAACTTAATAAACAAAAATGTACCTTAGGCAATTGGTGTTCTACCCTGCTCTGCTGCCCTTCATTTACTGAGGTGAACAATGAATTAAATTATGCTTTGCCAAGAAAAAGAAAAAAAAAAAGTCAGTTGAATTGTGTCAGAACATCCCATTTTGGAAATGGGGCAGGAGTATTTCTGAATGGCAAAACCTAAATTTACCATTTGCTGAGTCACAGTTTTGAGTGGTATTTGATCCCTAAATATAGATTATTAAAAAAAATAATTACCAGCTATGAAACAGAAAGAAGTCTTCCCTTTCTCAAAACCGTATCAAACACGTCAACCATTTGAGGGAAGTTTAAAATTAATTTCCACAAAAGCATTTACTACTGGAGCAGTGAAGTTGACACAAGAAAGAAATATTCTTTACAACACTGATTTACGTCTTTTGGAAAACAAGCTGTTTACTCAGCCTTTCAGAAAAAAGACATTGGAATAGTTTCTATAGCAATGGATCAGAAGCTCAACTTGCCAGCTCTGGACTTAAGGTGGGATAAAAAGATGGTTTCCATCTAAAAGAGCTCACAATACAGCTGCTTAGGTTTATTCCCGCATGTAGTCCTTTTGAAATCAGTGGGACTGGTAAGTAGAAAAAAAGACAGATTAGTTAGTCTGTACGAATAACAGGAGATGCAAAAAGGAGACACACACATACACACCACTGAAGGGTCAAAATCCACACCACACTTCACAACAGACCCTGGCACCCATAGACCTTCAGTAATGTTACCAGGAACTACTTGCAGCAGCAAATATGTTAGGTATGATTTGAAATGGGAAAAAAACCCAAATATATATATCTTTTTTTCTTATTATCATCAGATTATGCTGTTCCCCACATTCTAGGTCTTTCAAAGGTCAAAACCTTCCTAGGGTCTGTCCCATGCCCATCATGAGAGTGCTACATTTAGGACTGGGCTCTTTAATGTGAAGCCCATGGTCAGAACTCAGCTGATTGAGGAAACTGCCGAAGTACCTGCTAGAATTGTCCCCTTTTTTTTTTCTGATGGGAAACAAGACAATCATGCTTTCCTTCAAAGGAAAGGCATGAAGGCCTTTGAGCCAGACTCAGCCTGTAAGACTTGTCTTGGTTTCATGGTAGAGTCCTGCCTATTGTAGCCTCTTCATTCAAATGCAAAAGCACTGAAAGGATGATGACTTGCATCTTCATTTACTTCAACCCTGGAACTTAAGGATAAGTGTCTCTGTTACCTACCAACTCTGCAGCCATTTCTCCTCTTGATTGTGTATTCTTATGCCATATAAAAAATAAAAAAAGCTGATTTAATGCACCTAACATCTAGGTTACGTGGGACACCAGAGCAAGTAAGCAGAGCTGGGAATTTGCAGCGCACACAGCCAATTGCATGAGATCCTAGTTTGGAGATTTAACATCTTCTCAGCACAGGTATCTTAAGCTACTCAAAATGCAGCATACGCTGCCTTGTGCCACAGCACATGCAAGTCAGGAAGGCTTCCATACAGTATGGTATATCTCATCCGCTGCAGCTTCACCCCAACTTAAAGCCCACTAGACCCCTCACACTGCCAATCCCACCTGTCACTGTGAAGCAATACTGTTAGCAAGTAAAACCTTCAATTTTTAGTTGCAACTAGTATGTGTTCAGCTCCATTGTGACAAGTTATAAGGTTAGCTGGCAACTACATCTCCACAAGAACTGCCAGACTTAGTAGACAGCGGTTGCCAAGTTATATTCTTTCTATTTGCTGCGAAAAATTATTAAGTAAACAAATATATCCCAATTTAATTTTTAAATAGTAATTCTTAAGGGATGAACTGAAAGATAATTATGGCTTGGCATGCCTGTGTTATTTTACTTTTCTCCCACCCAACACTGGAAAGACAAAAGCTTTTCTTAGTGCATTCATAGATTATCTGAGGCAAGAATGGGGCATTATGATCTTTGGTTTGATCTCCTGGCTAATGGTGGCCATGGGCTTTCCCCTGCTGACCCCACACAACACCAAACAGCCTTTGCACTAGCTTTGTTTTAAGTAAGGTGTGGGACAAATGACTTTCAGAGACTCCTTCCACCCTAAATTATTTTATGAGTTTATAGCATTTGTCACAATCACAGGTTGACGTCAATCACATATTCTGGCAAGACACTGAAACATGATATTAAGGCTGGGAGCAAGTTTCATCCATTCTGCCAGTTTTCAAGAGTAATTATCTCATTGAGTGCAAAATCACCAGCCTGTAATTAGTTTAATTGCATCCTTCTGCAGCTCCCACCAATGTCAACAACTACACAACCAGCATTGGGCTGGTAACAGATCAAAGACCCACAGGTGAGCCACATCAGGAGGCATCAGCACAGTTTACAGCAGCAGGCAATACTGTTCGCTACCCCAAGACTTTGGCTTTATGGTTTGGGGTCTGAAAGTTACTTGCCTGTGTGCCCATTTTTTGTCCCCTGGACAGGTAGGATGAGATGGGGTTTGCTCTGAATGAGCAAAATTAATGAGTTGCCTTGTTTACACGACTGGATAGACAAAACCTCAGGTTACACAGAACCATAAGAAACAAGGTAGAAAGAGCAGATGGGGCATCACTCACTAGAAAAAGACCATCAGGATCACTAGATGTTCCCTTCATAAAACTTCTCCAAGCTATGCCATTACCTTCATTCCTAAGGAAGTCACACACATTGCAAAAACGGCAAAGCCTTGTAGCACAGCTGGCATGGACCAGGCACTGCTAGCTCCCAACAAAATGAGAGAGAAGGACAGAGACGTGGGGAAAATACTGTTAAGGGTGAGGAAAGCAATAGTGAATTTCACATAGTGAGAGCTGGTGCACCTGGGACAGACCTTTAAGGAGCATAATAAAGTCCAGCAAGAAGTACAGTACATGCCAGAGGTTAACAACACACAAGTTCAGCCTCTTCAACCACTCACCTGGGACAGGCCCCCTCCTCCAGCCACCTATGAAGGGAAGTGGCTGAATTTATAAAGCCAGGTCCCCTGACCAGTTGTAGGAAGGGCTCCTTGTCTCTGTGGTAGTAAGGCTGACCCCATCATGGAACAATCTGGGAAATTAAAACTTGCAGAAACACCTGCTGGATGCTGGATTGTTTGCGTCTCCCAGGAATATTCTTCCAGCTTTGGTGACAAAGGGTTTTCCAGCCCTGGCTGCCTTTCAAGATCTCCCAAAAATGTCAAATGTGTAGGTTAAAAAGTGTCATTCTTAATTAAGGCCATTATTTAATTTAATTACTATTAAGGCCATTCTTAATTAAAGCCCCCAACACTTACTAATAAGAGGCTTCCATGCCCTCCACACACCTGGCACCTGTGCAAGGTGACAGGCAAAATGGCTGAGAAATAACCCCAGGGTGCAATTCAGAGCCTCAA
The DNA here is from genome assembly GCF_964106895.1 of Numenius arquata. NCBI lineage: Eukaryota > Metazoa > Chordata > Aves > Charadriiformes > Scolopacidae > Numenius > Numenius arquata. Next base: position 13,755,098 of record NC_133578.1, on the reverse strand, counting down.
GGGGTTCAGTGCTCTGCCAGGATGGGATTTAGTGTCTTGTACTACCAAAATGGCCTGTTAATTTTTTACTTAATGGCATATCCTGGCTTCAGCTATAAATCTCTAGAGAAAGAATCAAGTTAAAAATTGTCTTAACACTTAATGATACACCCTAAACAGACACTACAGACAACACACATAGTGTCACAACAGATCTCTGTATTTAGGTCAATTATTAACTAGGTAATGCACATGGTGTTTAAATTCTTACCGTTCTCCCAGTGCTTAGAGTGTGCTAAGCAAAACTTCATTTCTTGTTTTTAATGTATGCATTTTATATTTATTATCTCTTATTCTACGCCTGAACTCACCTTCATACATATTCCCGTATTTATTCAACCAGGATTGGTGGCAACCGGTCAGGACTTTATCAGGGATCTGATGGTTTGGAGTTTTCTGACTTCCACAATGCTGTAATGTCTTGAGGATTTCATTATAAAAGCAAGTTTAAAAGGACCCCTGATGGCCCTTCCCTCCTGCTGATGGGCTGTCCCCTCCTGCGAAGCTTGGTGGACCTGGGCAGTCTGGCTAGCTCTTCTCCACAGCCACCAAGCCCTAATGAACACATATGCTTGGCCCAGGTGCTCAGTTCAAGCTCCTGGTCCTTCTCTTTGCACCACTGGGGCTCAGAGTCTTTGCATTTAACTATGGTTTTTTAGGACTTCTTCTCTGAGAGAGACCAAGAAGGACATCACCTGTAGGTGTAAGAGCCTGAAAGGTAACAGATTAATGCTACTCAGTGACATTCAAGAGAGAGGAAAAATTGTTTCATTGTTTTAAAATGGGAGTCTCCAAGAATCAAAAGGCTCATTTTCTCAATTGCTCTGCTTGTGTAGCTGGCCAGTAGGTGACCACAATCATCTGTTCCACAGAGAATTGGAAAGTGCAAAATAAAACCAACCCAAACTAAAATTGCATCACTCTTGCATGAAACAGCAGGATCCTCTTCGTTGTTCAGACACGCTCAGCTGTACATATGGGGCAGGACCATTGTGGTCCCTCCTCCCTCCGTAGTGACCCACTAATGCTCAGCCAAGGCCATTGCCCATCATGTCCAGCTCTTGGTCCTCATGCCAAGCACCTCTCTGTGGTTTCTGAGCTGCACAAAGGGCATGGTGCAACCACAGAAATAACATGGGAGGGTGAATGCTCCTTTTCCCACAGGTTGCTTAGTGAGCCATTTGCCACCGGTCAGCTGAGTTTCAAAGTGAGTCAACGGTTTGTTGCCACTTTGTCCTCAGGGTGTTAAAAATTATTCATGCTGGATTTGAAGTGAAAGTTAAGTTCCTTCCTTGCCTTAGTCACCATCAACTAATGGTGGTGGACTTGCTTGAATTCCCCTTGGCAAATGGGCTGGAGACCATTTCTTTAGCTGGGATCCAGTTCAGACAGGGACACGCAAAACAGGACTAAAACATCCCACCCCTGTTCCTACTGCTGCAGTAACATCAGTGGGCTTCACTCTACTCTCCAATACAGACAGTATTTAAGGTCAAGTCAGACAATTATCCACCAGGAATGACATGGGGGGTGCTGATAGATAACCCTCTGATTATTTTGGGTCACATTGGCTGCCATCATGAAGCATAATGACTACTCTGTCGTGACTTCACATGAGCGAGGACATCCTTACACCAGCAGCTGGCTTAACCCCCTCCCCAAACAATCTTGGAATAGCATGTACAGTTATTAGTTATTTGGGGGAAGATAGAAGTGAAGAAGTAGCATCCAAATAATTAACACTATTTCTGATGTTAATTTTAACCACAGAGCAGTGAAGTAGATTTTCTGATGACAACCAGACACCCAACAATTCCATAAATAACCTACTTTAAATATGAGGAGTCACTAGTCCTTAAAAAGGTGCCCAAAGATGAGACTCCAGGGGACAATCCAACAACTCAGTTTCAGCCATCGCTTCAGGCTAGTATCATGAAATACCCTGTATCATCCACAAAGAGACATGGTGTCCTCCAGAAACTAGTCAGAACAGCCTAGCTGCAAGTCTTGGGTTCCCTTTATCCAGGCACCCAAGCCAAGTGGCAGAAGCTGGTAGTGAAAAACCCTCCTACCCACCTTCATTACAAAATTTTCAGACTCCCTTTGTTGGTTTAAACAACTATGGAGAGAGGTGTCCTCCTGAGCAGGCTGTCAGTAGGTTGCATTTCTGAACAAGGTGCTCAGGAGCTGGATCCACATTTAAACCAGCAACATGGCTGTATGCATATTTGTTTGGGAACAAGTACTCCTCTTCTGCAGACATGGTAGGGATGCTGCAAAGCCATCAGCAGGGACCAGCAGAGCCAGAAGAGAGCCAAAAATTTTGAAAAAAACACAGCAGAACTCCTCTCCTTTTTTTTGCCACTAATTATTTCAACAATCACCAAGTTTATCCCCATGTTGTCACTTGATTTCTTTCAGGCCATGCATGTGACACTAAATAACTATGGCTGCTCAAGAAACAAAAGTTGTGCCCACATAGGCACCGCCATGAAATGAGGTAAATCTGTTGGAAAAAAGAAACTGTGGGCGGTTCTGGAATAATTTTGCACAGGACAATGTTCTTTGTCCTCGGGACAGCTGTGCCAAAGCACGCACTTGGCTTAATGTATGTGACCTCCATGCTTTCATGCTGAGTTTTCCTTTCCCAGGCTACTCCAGCCACATTTTTCTTCCTGCATAAAAAGTCATGTATTCATTTTTTACTCAACTTTTCCCTGATTTTACCACCACAGGTTAAACTGTTAGGTGATGTCACAGAGATCTTAATTCCCCAAGTGGCACCAACCATCCAGAAACTCTTTCTTCTGGGAGATGCTGAGCTTTGAAAACACTTTCATGAAGAAACTCCTCCTAATGTTGCATTTGAATCTATCCAACATAATATTTCTAGCATGTCTCCTCTCTAAAGCAGTCTTAACTTCAGCATTTAAAAAAATCTTCACCCTTGGAAAATGATTTCTCAGTCACTAATGTGCTTGGCTAATTTGGGATTCTTGCTAATCAATCTTTTTTTCCAGCTATATCATACTTGCTTATGATTTAATATCAGTGAAATCAGAACTGAGGCTTTTTTTCAGCTGCAAAATCGATAGCAGCTCTGTTTGCAACAGTCAAAATTAGAAGATTTTAGGATTAAAAAAACTATATAGCAAAGGAAAAAAAAAGTGAATATATTTTCATAATGAGCAGCACTTTCAACATATCTCTCAGGCACCCTCAGAGGTAAGAAGGACAAATCAGAGCCCTGTGCCTCCATATCCATAGCAGGGAGCAGGCAGATGCTGGTTTACATGTCCCAACATGAGGACATAGGTGATCTGGTACTCCAAGATCACTAATCCTCTCAGGGGAGGGTGCAGGGCACAATGTTTTCATCCAGGGTGGTGGTGTGCCGTCTTTTAATGTTTCATTTTGGTTTATTTAAAACATCATTTTCGTCCAGCTTTCTTTTTGCTGTACTTACTCAACAGGATCCAAAGTGGATTTTATTTGTTGCTCCAATTTACCAGCATAGCATAACATTAAATGTAGAGCCTAATTCGTGTCACTGCTCTCCAAGAAATGGGAGGAAGGACATCTTTTTTGTGTGATGAGCCAAGACAGGCACTACAACCTGTTGGGCTCTCCTAGGCAGATTCATAACATTTGGCACCTTAGTTCCCTCCTGAAATGTGAGAGGTTGGTGCACCCCAAAGCCCAGTGGTTGCCCTGCCTCCCTGGGCCACACATCTCTGGGAGCAGAGAACCGAAAGACCAGATTGATTGGGACAACCAGCCTCTGCAATATGCTAAAAAAAAAAAAAAAAATTAAATTATTACAGTGTCAAATCTTTCCTACTCAGGTAAGCCTGGAAGCATTTAGCCTCTTTACAGAAAGAGTATGAGGGATGTTATTTCCCTGCCTGCTAATCCTTTTAACTGAAAGGCTGCATTGTTTTGTAAATGGGAAAATTAATTTCAAAATATTTGCTTGCTGTTGAGGATTTAGATGAGATTAGGCCAATGCTTTGGTTAAGCAGCTCCAATCTTAGGTTTTGGCTCTCCTCATTCATGAAAACCTCTTTTCAGCTCCTGTCCAGCCTTAATTATGGCTGCTGCTGACTTCTGGGTATGTTCCTTAGGAGGTCTTTTCCTTATAAGCTTCTCTTGGTGTGTTTCCCATAGAAATTAAATTGTGCAGCATTACCCCTTTCCCTGTCTTTAAGCACCTTTTATTAGGCAATTTTAGATAAACAACCTTCCTTTTTGCATTTACCAACCCCTGCCAGCTCATGGGACAGGCTTACAGGAGAAGAGGGATAATTTTGCATGGAGCTCAGTGGGAACCACTTGTGCACACGATGCTCACATGGCTCCTGGGGGGCTCAGAGAGAGGTTGGCCTGTGTCCTCAAGGGCCTCAGAGATGTCCCATGCAGCTGGCAGGGCTCATAAGGCCACCAAGCACTTGCTGCAGGTGGTCTTATACACTCAGCACCCTCTAGCCAGCCCTGGAGAGCCCAAATGCCAGCCTTGGAACCCTGAGTGCCTACCAGCACCCTGCCATCACAGCACAACCCACCCAGCTCCCCTGCTGCTGCCTGCAAGAGGACTTGGACCAATGCTGAAGCTGAAGAAGCCATTTGAATCCCAGCAGTCCTGTGAGACATGATGCTTCCTAACCATGCACAAAGCAGTTGAATGCTTCACCGTATCCAGCTTCAGATAGCTGGATTTTAACCTCTGGTGAAACTTTAAACTAAAAGAAACTAGGGTAGACAGTCCCTTTCCTCTTCTCAGGGAGGCCTGAGTCACCAGTAAGGGAAAAATAGTAAATTCTCACCTATCATACTCAAGGAATGTCATCTGTGCCCTTATACTTTGCATATGAATTGATACATAAACAAGTACATGCTGCATTTTCTAGTTTTACAATTCAAATATGTCTTCAGGAAAAGAAAGGAGCCAAAATTGCTCTTGAGGTCAAATAGATCTTGGGAGAAGCTGCTTGCTTTCAAGCTTTCAAACTGTCAGCAGTTTGAAATTTGGATTAAGAGGCACCCTTACATGGTAGTATATCCATTCCCTCTCTTTTGCCTTAATGTGAAATTTGGGTGCTGGAAGATACCATTTGCAAACTGGACTCTATCTTCTCCATCTGGGAAATGACACTGAACATCTATCAATCTCCCAAACTTGTATGTTATTATAGAATCATAGAATAGTTTGGGTTGGAAAGGACCTGTAAAGGCCATCTAGTTCAACTGCCCTGCAAGGAGCAGGGACATCTTCAACTAGATCAGGTTGCTCAGAGCCCTGTCCAGCCTCACCTTGAACATTTCCAGCAATGGGGCACCTACCACCTCACTGGGCAACCTGCTCCAGTGTTTCACCACCCTTGTTGTAAAACATTTCTTCCTTATAGCTAGTGTGAATCTTCCCTCTCTTAGTTTAAAGCCAAAATATTCATAGATTCATAGATTCATAGATTGGTCCAGGCCGGAAGGGACCTCCAAAGGTCATCTAATTCATCTATTCATTCCCATCTTTTCTATAGGTTCCCCTTTAAGTACTGAAAGGCCGCAATAGACTCCCCGGAGCCTTCTCTTCTCCAGGCTGAACAACCCCAACTATCTCAGTCTGTCCATATCAGAGAAGTGTTCCAGCCCTCTGATCATTTTTGTGGCCCTTCTCTGGGCCCGCTACAACAGGTCCATGTCCATTATATCTATGGGTTAACACTTGGAGGATACTGAAGTGTTCCCAGCCAAACCACTGTGAATGCACCACTTCCAAACCTCACTGCTTCTTCTCCGGTGTGTGTCTAACAGCTGCTAAATGGGACAGAGCATTGCTAACAGGAAGGACTTTTTGCTCATCTTTGATGTCACCAAGGACCAGGCTTTGAAACACCTGTACCCTCTGAGCACTGCAAGACCAAAGCCAACTGTCAAACACAGCTTGTGCTCTCACTGAAGCGTATGCCCATTGTCACAGCTTCTGTAAGAATTAGGCGTTTCTCCTCATATAAACTGGTCACTGCATTGTGCTGCAGAGATGTGAAATCAGTCCCAACACGAAGAAAGCGTTGCAGGACATTCGGCTATGGCTGATGTTCTGTCACCAGCAGTTGGCAAACTCCAGTCCCACTGATTTTGAGAGGGTACCCAGCACCTTACAGCTGCACGCCAAGGAGGAGCTGATGCCAAGGCTCTCCTGAGCCCAACCACACCAAGCAAAGCAAAGACAAAACCCATGCTTCTTACAAACAGGTTTATTTGCATTTTGACTGGAGCACAGATTCTAGATACAGGTTTCTTCTGCACAACAGTACAAGAGCCAGTGCAAAATATGCTTTATTATTATTATTCATGTACAAAAAACCCCAAAAACCAACAAACGAAAAGACAAAGAGTGTGGCAGTATTTACTCACAACTGGTACGCCTCAGCCTCAAATCAACCCACCACCACTCGCCCTCGCCCGTCACGCCGACTTCGTGGTCAGCATCGCCTTTCTTGAACGGCTGCATTGTCAGTGAAGAGAGGTAACTCCCCTAGCCCTTTGAAAGATAAACACTCAACCCAAGCAAACTGGGACAACAGCAGGCTACTTAAAACAGTTGGACACACTGGCTGCTCACCAATGTGTGTGTCCCCCCCAGGGAGCAGAAGAATTTTGAGGGAGTGGCAAAAAAAAAAAAAAAGGTACAAATTGGAAATGCACAAAAAATTAGGCACCAGCTGAACCCATTTTTTTTAAACAGAGACAAGAATGTTAAGATACACCTCTAGTCTGCCTTATTCCATTCACCCACAGTACTGATGATCAAGGCCAAACAAACACTCCCCATTTTGAGTACCCTGTGCTGTCAAACAGATTTATAATCTTAATATTTCTATTAGTAGTATAAAGTTAAACTATTTCATAACTGAAAGAGAAAGAGAAGCTACAGTCTGAATACGAGCATCTCTGTGAGAACAGTTAAAAACAAAAGCAAACAAAAAAAAAAACCTGTCCCAGTCATCCACCAGATGATTGTTAGAATTACAGCCAATGCTTAAGCAATACAACATCGAGCTAGGAAAGTCTTTATACGGTTGTTCTGCTTAGGGAGTAGCTCTTACTAGTTTACAAAGCGTTGGGAAAACTATTTCTCTTTAACTAATTTTCAGAAGCTGCAATATAGAACTGCAGTGTTAGTGCAAGAATATGCTCATCTTCACCAAAGCCTGGGATTTATATTGCAGAAATTCATCAAATTTACATCACTCAAGTGTATATACCATGTCCAAATCACCTAGAGTCGTTATTATGGACTTTTACATTTCTACCCAAGCAATGGTTGGGTTTCAAAGCTTGATCAACCAGAGTCTTTTACATTGAACCACAATTAAACAAAGCAGAGTACCAGCTAAAGCCAAAGAGCACAAGTACTCAGCACATATATGTTTTGATAAAGTACTGTATTGTATGTGTGTATATATATGCATAATATGTATATGTTTCATTATAAGGAGAGTGCCATTCAGGACTTCACAACTGCAAGAATCCTTTTATAACCTGCAAATCTTGAAACTTCAACCCATTAAATTTCACACCAAGACAATGAGAACTCCAATATTTTCCAGATTGAATTATTTCTATTTTAGCCAATTAACCAAGCAGGACAAGCTGAAAGAACAGGAGCTTTAATTTAAATAACACCAATTCTACCACCTCAGGCAGATGGCACAAATTTCTATCACTAGATTATTTGCCCCTTCCCTGCCCTGCAGTTGTGTATCATGGACATTTCTATGAGTTCTCAGACCATCACCGGAGTCATAAACTGATCTGTATCAATTTATTCAGTTGCCAGAGAAAATGCTGTGACATATGAAATAATGCAGTACAGTAGCCGGTACAGTTCTGACGAGAACTTGGTAGTACTGGCTAGAGTCATATTGGTTTTAATAATGTAATGGTTCTGCATTTTCATCCCCACCAAGCCCACTTCTACTCATAATGGCTGTCACCATACATACAAGCTAAGAGCTGGACAGTTTGGGATACCATACTATTCATTGTAATCCTAAAACCCAGAGTTTATAAAGGTCTGCTGTACAAATTTCACATAGAGAGCTGAAAAAAGTCTCATTTAAATCACTTTGAGCAGGAGGTTTCATTTGTTACTTTTTAAAAAAGAAACAGGAGCAATAACAGCAAAAAAAGAGGCAAAAATAAATGTAACAGGTGCTTAAGAGCAAAGTTACTGCAGAACCCTTTGGGATATTTAGATGAGGGGTAGCTCCTCATCTCATTTGCCCTTAGCCTATCTAGAATTTAGGCATCTAGCCCAGACTAATCATTTGCATTTCCTCCAGTCTTGAGGAGACAAAAGTCTCCTTCTGGAGACTATCACATCCTCAAATAGGGCAAATGAGTCTCTCCAGGGATGGCAGATCCTCTATAACCCAAGGGAGAGTCTAAGCAGTTAGCTAGATTACCTGCCACTTAAACAGGTGAGACAAGTTTCTCTCTCTCTCTCCCTCCCTCTCCACATAAGCCACTAACATAAATCCTAAAGGCTTTGCTTGGTTCCCACATGGACAAAGTCACCAACTTCAACAAAGCAAGGGTCTGTTTTTATGGTTTTGGGAGGCAGAGGGGAATGTTGGTCAGCAATCTAATCTGACAACGTTGCTCTGACCACTTGCACCAGCCACTCAGCCGCAATGGTTCACGGCCAGTTTGCCCATGTACAACCACCCATTGGTTATGCAGCATCAGGCAACAACGGAAAAGGGTGCAACATGTTTCCTAACACTCAGAGATACATCTTATTCTACACCTTCCTCAAGGTGGGCAGCAGAGGGAGAGCTGCTGGTCTCCTCTCTGTGGCGACCAGCAGTAGGATGCAAGGAAATTGAACGAAGATGCACCAGAGCAAGTTCAGATTGGACATTAGGAAAAGGTTCTTCACCAAGAGGGTGGTTGGTCACTGGGACAGGCTCCCCAGCGAACTGGTCCTGGCACAAAGCCTGTCAGAGTTCAAGGAGCATCTGGACAACACTCTTAGTCATATGGTTTAGATTTAGGTAGTCCTGAAAGGAGTGAGGAGTTGGACTCAATGGTCCTTATGGGTCCCTTCCAACTTGAGATATTCTATGATTCTAAGTTGAAGCAACTCCAAATTCTCCTAGACACCAAACCAGCTGTCCTCCATCTTCATGGGCCTGTATGTTACTAAGCACAATCCTCCAAATTCCTGCTGGGACTAGAGAGGTTCAGCAAGGTCTAGAACTACTCTGTCAGGTAAGAGTAGACCTTACACACACGTTAAAGTTACACAGCCTTACAAACAGGTGAACATAGATACAACAGCAGAGCCCACCCAGCAGGACAATATTTATAATCTATGTGATTGTTTACTCTAGTATACCTTCTTACAGCATGGAGAGGAAAACAAGATATATTGTCAAATTCACCCTCATATAAGTACAAAATTATTTTATTTTTTAAAATCTAAATATAAGAAGGCCCTATCGGAGAGTTATTTTTGTTCAAAATTAATCAAACAAGTGCTACTGAAACACCATAAGGAGTCTTACATATAATTTCTTATGGGCAAGATTAGTTTTTTTAAAATAATCAAGAACAAGTTATATTTTTTTTTTCTAAATAAGCAAATAGTAACTCTGTGAACATAGCTACCTCTATCCTTTCTTCACACCGCTGTTTCAGTATTGCTGTGTCCCCTGAATTACAGGGCTATTACACATAAGTGGATAGGGTACAGACTACACTCCTGGCAACTTCAAGGTCTTTTTTTAAACGCTTCTCATAAGGTCAGATTCACCTGAGTTGCATGCCAAAAACAGCCACACCAGATACTAGGCCAATATTACAAAACAGGATGAAAAAGCACAGCAAATGTACATTTTCCAAAGCACCTTCCACTAAATAAACCAAGCAGCTCCCTATATGTGGGGCACATTGGTCCCACCTACTCAGAAAACCAGCTGGAATTTATTCCCTGTTTTGGAAGACAGCTGTAACTGTGTGGCCACAACCTGGATGCCTCAGTGACCAGGGCCGGGGGCTCTCCAGTTGCCCTCCTCTACATGCATGGCAGTGCAGAGCAGGATGCAGAACCATGGAGGCAACACAGGCACCAAGGCAGGGTGAAGCTTGGCACAGCCCCACCTTCCTCTCAAAAAGATGGCATTTCCTATCCTCCACAAAGGTGTATCTTCCCCCAAAGCTCACCCCGACCCCTCTGTCTGACCTCCCTCACTCCAGATCATGTACAACTTCCCCATGTACACAACCAGGTTCTCAACCAAGAAACCTCAAGCTCCTTCACTTCAGGGGGAGGTGAAGTGCCCCAAAGCCTGGGCATCCTTTTTGGAGAAACACTACAATTCATGGAGCATCCAGGACAGCCAGTTGAGTAAGATCGTGCCTAAGTAGGCAATGTTACTCAATTAGCTGAGTTGGCTGAAGGTTTTCCCATTGTAACACGATTTTTCTATTCTAGTATTATTTTTGGTGTAAAAAAAATCAGTGGGGATGGGTGGGGTTTTTTGTGCAAAACTTGATGCTTTTAATGAAAAAAAGGTTGCTTTTCTCAATATTTTGCTTTTTATTTCTGTTGGGAAAACTTGAAACACATCATTTTTGTCAGAAAAATATCAGTCCGTGTCTGTCTGAATTCCTCCAGTGTCAGCTGGGAGCCGTAATTCATGGGCTCCATGTCCCCCTCTTTCCCAGAAGGCTGGGCTCCTGGGCACCCCTCCAGGCTTCGTGACGCATTCACCCTTTGATTAACCCACAGTAAGAGCATCATGGGATCTGTAACTCAGCCAAAGAGCGGGGCCCCAAGGGAGACACGGCACACAAGGCACTTGAATGGTAATTTCTGAGGTCTGCAACAGTAGCTTAAACTGATGCTGCTTTAAGGGCCAAATGGATTTAATTAAATGTTTCCATTTCAAAAGGCTAGAATATTTTATTCAGCGTTTTCCAGCTGACAATTTCTCATTTTTTGAAAAATTTCCATTCCAAGAAAATTTTTGGTATTTCATCTTTCCATCTCAATTCAGGATGAAATTAAATGTTCAAGTATCAGAATTTGATGCTATATGCACATTCAGTTGGGGAAACAGCCTTATTAATAAGCTTCCAACAGTGAAATGACTCCACACATGCAAGAAGGGTGTGATCCAGTTTGCCTTTGACATCAGTGGAAGCCACTTTTCAGCTTAGTGGAGCCTGGATGGAGTCCCAAAAGACCAAGGGAGAGTGGAGTTGACCATAGTTGCAGATATTTGAAACAGAAGTCAAAAGTGAAAGAGCAAGAATATAAGAAGCAGCAACTATGATCCGTTACCTGGACTCAATCAAAACTTAGTTTTACTTACTTCAGTGAGTAACAGGGGGAAAAATCACTAAGATCATAACCTAATTCCCAGTTACAGTAAAGTTAGCAGTTAATCAATGCTTTGCAGACTAGAATAAATCCATAGTATGAATTTGTCATGAGCTCTGTAACTTTCAATGTTCAAAACATTTCCTAAGAAACCCTTCATATACTCTATTCAAGGAGATTATTCTAAAGCCGAAGATATAATATGGTAGTGAATTGCTTGCCTTGGGTTGTCTGTTCCTCCCTGAACCCTACAAAATTGTTCTGCTGGATTGGTATTACAGAAGCTCTATCAGCATGGACCTAGGTCTCTGGGCTTTGAGCACATCTACAGGTGGAAAGCAGCTAAGTGTGGGCTTCCAGGACTGACACTCTGGGTGAGAACTGGGCACCAAATCTGTGCTCTGCATTGCCCAACCTGTTTTTGGATGTAACCCCAGCCTTCCACCTCAAAGAGTAAAGGAGCCTATGTCCATCAGCAACAGGGTGTGTGTTGAAAGCAAGAGAGCACTAAGAACAGTAAATAAATCAGTAAATAAACAGTAAATTCACCCAACCATGAGGGGTCTAGAAAATTGGGTTTTGTTTATCTTTCATTTCCCTTTAGTACAAGGCAGATGTTTCTAAGCAATAAGCAGAAACCTCGACAATTTTTAAGACTGAAGAAGGAGGAAGGGAGGAAGAAACATGTACAAGCTTTGAGGATGTTCTCAGCTCCAGCTTAAAAAAAAAAAAAAACAAAAAACAACCCAGAAACAAACAAAACAAAAACAAAACCACACACCACCAAAAACGTGTATCTGTAAAAACAAGTTTTTCCTTAAGCTGTTTGGTACTTCTTAGTTCATAGGAGCATTTTATCCAGAAGATTCTTCATGTTTCCAGTCTAGGTTGTAGCAATCTCAGTGAGGCACTAAATTTTAGGCTGTTAAAGTCTTTCTGTGCAGCACGGTCATTTTAAAATGATGTGGTAGCCATCATTGCTTTCAGCTGTAACAAAGAAATGCAAAGCATGTTTTCATTGCTTTTAGAAAACAGCACAGATGCAGAACTCCAGATTTTCTTCTTCGGTAGTTTGCAATGATTTGTACTCTTGTTCCACAACCCACTCATGAAAGTCAATATTGAACATCTAGGTCAAAGTATTTACATAAAGAAATACAACATACTGTCATCTTTTATCATTTTACTAGAAGGTTTTCTGCTCATTTATGTCAGTGTTATCAATGGATTTATGAAAATTTTATTACAGGGTAACTGAGATGAAAGCACAGATCAATCAGTCTATCATAGTGTAAGTTGATGCAACACCTTGACTTACACCAAATTAGATTACTTATCTTTTCAGGATAACAGCACTGAGTTTGTGATAACGTTTAGTGCAATTGAGGGGAGAAATTATCTTTAGAACTACATGTAATAGCAGCAGCAATACATACCTTTTAATGTGCTGATAACAAAACAAGATTCATCTTGGAAGTTTTGCACCATCTGAAGGGCAGAAGGAAAGAAGCCAACACACAATATTTTTAGCAATTTAATTCAACTTTCTTTCAGTGCCAGTACAGACTTCAGAGGAGAGTTATTAAACAACATTTGGTCTCTAGTTCTACACAGTCCTGAGTGACCCTGCCCATAAGATTATTAAAGTACATGACTGATTATTTAAGGTCCTTGCAGCTGCTAATGTGCTTCAGAGAAGCTTATACTAAAGTGCTTGCCAGGTGCTGATCTGGCTTGTTCAGCATTTTACCATCCTCTTTGCAGTTCTTGATCCTGCAAGTTCTTATACCACTCCACCTAGTCTATTAAAAAGCATGCTCTTAATTGCCTTCAATGAAGCTATACTAGTTTAGACTGGATGAAGAAGTCCTCCTAAAATCTAACAACATGTTCAGCTGAACCATGAAGCTCAGCTGAGCTTACATTAACATCTGGGATAATATCTAAAGGTGAGAAACAGGCTCCTTGCTGAATAAAGGAATATCGTTACTATAAAGTCATCTCAGCAGCGTCCACCTGGTTATTTTGACCAGTATAGTTGCTATGCTTGCAGGAATAACTTACCTGTTTGTATTTTGTTGAGGCAAAGGAATCTTAATGAAACTGCTATGAAAGGCAAGGCAGATCATGGGAAGCAAGATCAGTATCTAAAGTTATTTGAGTTATTCATGAGAAACAACTAGATTTTCAGAACACATGCAGGTTCTGTGAGGACCCTAATTAAAGAGATTCAGCTGACTTCAGATCCAATCTGAAATGGCCATTTAAGCTTCATCTTTAGTCTATGCTTCCTCCGATCTTAGAGCAGCTGTGTGGGACAGAGGAGGTGAATTACCTTCAGAACATGTCTCATACAGCTGGAGTAGATGCTGTGTGGGAGAGAGGGGAGGTGACAAGAACCTCTCTGATCAGCTCAGAAAATCTAGCTTTAAGCAAAAGCCTTCTCCTAGCTATTGAATGTCATGCAAGAAGAGTACTTTCCAGCTGTAAGTTCTCACACCAAATATCCTTTTCAACTTAGACTAATCTCCCTATTCTCTTTTGGGTTTAACATCCACCCCCTGCTCCCGCAAATCAAACTTCACTGGCCAGTATAGGTGTCTATGCCTAATGATGCATGAAGTACATTCATAGAGTGCCTCACTCTTGCCACTATAGTACTAGAACAAGAAAAATATTATTACAAAAAGCAATAGACATTGTTAATAATTGACTTAAATAAATACTTAAAGCCTTATACCCAAGCTGGTTCAGGCAATTCCCCTACCAAGAGTTGCCTCCAAGCACTTTACATCCATAAAGCATCAAGGTTTCAGATTTAATCAGGCTGAAATAGCAAGGAGACTTTAGGAATAAGCATTACAGCCTTCAATTTAGGCTCCAGTTGAGACCTACGCTCTGCTTCATTTGTTTTAACAATGTTTCTTATAGATGAAGCTCCTTAAGTGATTCTGGTGCATGAATGAGTAAGTAATTTAGTGGGGGAAAACAGAGGAAGAAGGGCAACTCACTATTAACCTGCAAGTTAATGGAATTGACTCAATTAAGCCATCATATAATGGGACACAAACAGCTAGCAGAGGTCCGTGAAATCATAGTGTGCACTTACACAGCACTGACTCTGACCCAGTGGCTGTAATCACTGGCCAAGATCTAACACTCATTGTCTTAAAAATTTTCAAACTTGCCTTCTTCAGGAAACTTTCCTATTAAATTTTAAAAGTTCTTACTGTAGATCCTCACTTCAGAATATGTTTAGTAACCAACATGAAAATGAAATGGCTAATTTCATTGTGTGTTGTTTCACTTTCAAAAAAACCCCCTCTTTTACAAAGCAAAGATCTTAAAACCACACCAAAATCAATGGTATGCACGTATGACTTGGTCTAAGTATTTGCTTTAAATTGTGGGGATTAGTAACCTTGCTTGCAAGTAAGCTTCCCTGAAGATTCATTCCATAATTTAAAAGGGCATTCTAACTTTGGAAGTCAGACAACTGTTACAGCTCTGGCAAGAGTTTGCCTTAACACCTTACCTCGTTGCTCACTAATACATGGATCCCTGTGGGTCCCTGCCGATAGATTCGATTTATCTGCTGTGGAGAAATGCTGTACAAGTTTGCAATCTTTTCAATTAGTTCCAGAGTGGTCAATTCTTCCAAGAAGATTGCATGATACACTGCAAGTTGAAAGTAATTACAGGATTACAGAGTAATTACAGAATAGCAACTAGAGACAACACCAAGATGCTCAATATCAACAACCAAATGGGTTTAAGATCAAGGTTTCAATCTTGACAGTAGGTAAACAAGCCTAGTACCTTTAAAGCAGCCCCCAAATATCCAGCTTGATGATTTGTAGAAAAATACCCAGTATTTGGATGCAGTGGGCAAATAAAGCACAGGTCACTTTTGCCCAGAGAAAACACAGGGACTAATGACAACTTCTATCATGGTGCACTAAAAAACTCTTATAATAAAGATGTTAATATTTTTGGATAATCTACTGATTTTTTCATTTTACAGTAGATCCAATTAAACAGTAAAGCACATGATATGATGTAACTCAAAGGTGGTATTTTATTAGATTTTATCCCACTAACTACATAGGCACAAACTAAAGACTAAAAACACATCATCAGGGATCGTTAAGACCAGTGGGTCCCCAAAAGCTTTGAATTTCTGAGAATTGGAACCTCACTCTCAGAGATTCTAATAGAGACTCTCAGATACACAAACCTTCCATTTCCCAGAATATTTTCAAACAAGCCATAGTCTAAGGCAAATTGTGGATGAGAAGATACATTTTAATGCTATGGTCCCTATTAAGAACTGAATAGAGACTTCGCTGTGACACTCTGCAGATAGCTTGTAAGTTGGGTCTGTTCCCCAGGCAGATGGTACAAGTTGGGTCCTCTACCCTGAAACTAGCCTAAGTATCAGAACTGGGACAAACACGACCTCTTTAAACATGAGGGACACCAAGATGTCCCATGCAGGAGCTCGGGCAGAAAGCAGCTTTCTCGCCAGATAAGTGTTTAACAAAATCCATAAAAACTTACCACAAAGACTGCCATCTCCATTTTCTCGTTTTTGGTGGAGATGGGACCTGTTTTGCTCTGGTTCTTGACAGACATAAATTGTCATCTTGGGCCTTACATTTCTATGGATTATGAAAAAACAGTAGTGAGTTATTTAGTAGATATAAAATTGTTTCAGTCAGCTAGAAACACAGAGATGGAAACATTCAGGCTACGCATAGAGAACCAACTAAGGGATAGTCTTGATGCTGACTAGAGTCTTAGGAGGTCTAGTAAGAGCCCCCCGGGAGGTGGTGGTACAGTGCAGAGCACTTTAATCTCTTCAGGATCAGATAAGAATAAACAGTTTTCAGCACTTGCCAAGCAGCTCATCATACCTGCCTTTACTGATTTGAATCCTGCCCAGCTGGAGAGTTTATGGTGTTATTGCAATAGAAGAAAGTTTAAGAATCATTTGAGGCTCCAGGGGTTGGTTGGTTGGTTGGTTATATGCGATGGAGATGCAACACGGGGTATTGTAGGCTGTGTCTCATATGAAGTGGATGGAAGCTATCAGCTGGTAGCAAATAAACCACTGGAGATCCACATTATTCCCCTTCATTTTTAAGTCAGGTGCGAGTTCGGCAATGTTTCTGAGCTGTGCTTGGATTTGAATACCATCATGATCTCCAGCCTCTGAGATGGCCTCTCTGAAGTGTTAAGAGGAGGTCTAAACATCTCCAGGATTAACTTCTAGTTAACACTGAAATTATCAAGGGATGCTGCCATAACAAAAAAATAGGAAGGAAGAAGTACAAACCTTCCTTTGATTGCATTAAAGAGCCGAATTCCATCAGCAGGCCCACAGATTTGAACAAAATCTTCTTTGGACATCTTCAGTAAGTCAGCACCTACATATTTCAAATTGATTTTTTTTCAGAAGTTAAGAAAATTTAGCTTCCAAATTGCATGTATGGGCAGCGGGAAAGGGCATGGGGAGAGAATCCACAAAGTTAAATCATACAGATTTGCCTAGAGAAGTTGCAAATTCAGAGAAATGTACACTGCAAATCATTCATTGTGAAACAGAGAGCTAGAAGCTGCCAGAAGAGCAGTGCTGCACTGGAAGATATTCTAGCCAACCCGGAGACAAGCTAGATATTTAACATTGGCCATTAAATGGCCCAGTTTTCTCTGTCACATTCACCAGGTTATTTAATCCTGTTGCAAGTCTGAGAGAGGCTCCTCAAGGTTTCAATGGCTTTAACAGTTCCCCCTTCCACCGTCTTACTGCTCTGTACAACTACGTCATGGGAAGGTACAGCAAAGATGGAGCTGCAGATGGAGCCAGACTCTTCTCAAAGGTGCACAGGGACAGGATGAGAGGCAGCAGACAGAAGATGGGAAACACTGATTAGGCATAAGGAAAAACTTTTTCGCTGTGAGAATAGTGAAGTATTTTAAGAGGTTGCTCGGAGAGATTGTGCAACTTCCAACCTGAGAGATACTCAAATGCAACTGCACAAGGCCCTGGACTTGCTTCAAGCAGGGAGTTGCATCTAATGAACTCAAGAAGTCCCTTCCATCTTAAATTATTTTCTTCCGTTTTCACCTACTCTATATTTCTACAAACTGTTTTGGTAAATGTTAACTAGTCTAAGAATAAAAGAACAACCACACTGGATCAGACCAGGGATCCCGTCAACAGTGGCCAGCAGCAGATGCTATTGATATGAAGCATGAGCTGCACTTACAAAAGAGAATAAAGACAAAAATAATTGGACTGTTTAAACTCACCCGAAAAACTTGAGAAGAGTCTACAGAATGGAGAGAACCTATTACGATGAAGCCACTGCTGGGCATCTTGAATAGAAGCAGAAGGAAGGAGATGCTACATTGCAAAAAGAATAAGAAGGTCTTGAAATGAACTGTTCACCAGTGTCCTAAAAAAGAAAAGCACCACATTAACATGATCTCAAGTACTTACATCATTGCTGGGAGGCAGGAGCTCCACTTGGTGGGTTGGAGAACTGTTGCTAAAAAAAATTATATAAAGTTGGAAGAGAAAAAACAAATTATTTTAAATTTTACATTTCAATGTCCATCTTTTTCCCCCTCCTCCATTTGACTCAACTGTCATAAGTTACATACCAACTTGGCTTTTCTCTCTCATATTTTAAAAAAGGTGTCCAAACTCTGGACCAAGAAAAGAAAAGAAAAAAAAAATCTCTACTTGAGCCTTTTGAGGTCCTACTCAATACTGAGAGAAAAACTCAGTTTACTGACCTCATTCAAGCTTTTCCATACAGGTGACTAACTAATGAGGCACATCTAAGGAAGTAAGTTGTGACCTACAGGGTGGCTGAACTCAAAATTTCTATGAGCCAGAAATCCCCTAACTATATCCACTGTCTAATAATGATTCTTCACAAAAATTGAATAAAGGACCTTATAATTCAACCCTAGAGTTAGCTTAAACATAGTAAATTGGAATTTAACTATATCACACAAAACCACATTTCTACTAAACCCTCCTAAAACATAGACAGGATTTCAACACGTCAAGGATTTTCCCAAAGAATTAATAATCTACCACTGGAAGAAAATGCTTAACAGATCTCTCTACTAACGCCAATTTCTGTCTTTTCAGTGTTTGTCCTTATTCACAGGTTGAGGTCACTCATTGAAAATTTGTGATACAACATTGATTAATTAATAAGCTGTGCAGGAGGGCAACAAGGCTGCCGAGTCCTAGAGGAGGAAAAGAAAGCCTATGCCAAACTCCATGGGGAGAATATATTGCAGGGAGAACTCAGAAGTACCGAGGAACCCTGCTGTATATTTCTGTCATCAGCTATCATCTTGGGTGTTTCAGGACTACAAAAACTGTTTCTTTATGATGGCTATATTAATGAATTAAACATGCCTCCTGTTGGTCCTTTGTTCTGGAATGGCTTCTCAAAATTTGGGGTGTTTTTTATTTCTTTACATCCCATTCAACTGGGAATTCAGCACCCCAAACTACCACAAGACAGAAAGAAAGGAAGAAATACCAACTCTGAAGAGGTGCTGAAGGCTGAAAGCCCCTAACACTTTTGTCAGAAGATACTGGAAATTGCTGGTACAGGACACGGTGTGTTCTGTGACCTCTACAGAAGAGTAAGAGAGGAAATTCATGGCAGAAATTGCCCTGGTGGTCCTCTGATGCTCACCTCCCAGAAGCAGTGAACATAGAAATAGTACTCTGCATTAAAGGGAATTCCTGGCTGGAAGACCTTAGAAGTCTTTGTGGGAAATATTTTCCCCTTTCTAGGAAGGGTGGTCCTTGACCTCTTCTTCCAGAGTATGAAATGCACAGACACACAAAGCACATGCACACAAAGGCTACCGTATCAACAGGAAAGATAAAGCATTTATTTGTTACATACCCATCTCCTAGGTTGAAGCTGTTGGGAGAACTGTTGTAGCTTGGAGATGGAGCATTGTTCATTTGATAAGGCACATCTGGCCAGGGAGAGCACTGTTGGAAGAAAGGCAGCAGAGACACTTTCATAAGGATGGAAATAAAGGACTCGATTCTCCTCTCATACCACATTCATGCTGTTGCCACGCCACTAGCTTCAGCTCATCACTCCTGCTGGGAGGAGGAGACGGGCCATGGATTTTCTACGCCGCTCTCCAAGCGGGCTGTCAGGGGGCCAGATTGATTCCAGTTGCACATTCCACATTTCTCCCATTTCACAAAGCCTGTCCCCAAATAACACTGGGCCAAAGTGTGCACAGCTGTAAGTCAGAGCAACGCCAGTAAGTCAACTCAGACTGAAGGCAGCAACGATACAGAAATACCCCTGGTCTCAATTATAAATCCCTAATTAAATCCAGGCAAGAGTGACAAATACACTCCAGTGGCATTGCTTCAGGTTTATACCAGTGAAAGAGCAGAATTTGAACCAGCCTGTTAAACCTCTGGCTATTAGTTGAAGAGCCTGAGTTATAAATGGGTATTACAGGGAGAAAATTTTAGACAGAGACAGATAGACACAGAGATACTAAAAGTCTTCACAAATATAGGTCAAACTCCATTACTGTATTCCATTACAGTACTGTAAAACCAGAGTAACCCAGTTGGAATTGGTGACTTTGCTCTGCATTTAAGCCACTGTAATCAGCAGGAGAAATCTATCCCTGTGGAACCCCCCACCACCAAGTGCTCAAGAAAATGCTCTGTAGTATCCTTGTTTGTAATGATCCAAAGATGACAAGCGTAGTTTTGGAGTTTTATCATCTCCACAAGCACTAGCAAATATTTAACTCTTTGGCAACCCACATTTCCCCATCCAATATTTCAAAGTGCATCAGAGCTCACAGGAAGAGTTTGGGATCTGCCAACTCTGTAGAATTAGGTCTGTGTACACAAGAGCCTCATTAACAACCACCCCGTTAAATTAGAAAACATGTTGGTTGCTCCTGGCAACTTGAGGAAAATTGAGTAGGAGGGACTGGATCTCACAAACAGGAAGTTTATTTAAATTAAGAGAATCCCCTCATTTTTAGAAGTCCAGCAAGCCACTTCAAAAAAACAAGAACTAAATCAAATGACAAAACATTCCCATAGAGAGATGGAACAGCACTTTTAAACCACTGTCTTGAGTTCTGTTGCTTAGTAATTCTGCAGCTTGGGATAAGCTTATATATATATCTAAGTAACAGCAACAAGAGGTAGAAGCACATACATCTCTACACCAGATGCATCAGAATATAAAACATTCGAGATGTTCCTAGAGTACATGCCAGAATCTTCCGAGTATGTAATAGTAGCCTCATAGGCACATTCAGAGAAAAACAGATTAATAATTTAATCAGACAGCCTATTCATCTGTTCAAGTGCCCCATCTCCAACATGAGCTTTTGCCAGACAGTTCTGAATAAAATACCTCATACAAGTGGAATCTAAGGACCATGACAAGTGCCCAGGAGCATGGTAGAAGATAGAGAAAATGCTTCTTTTAAACCTAGGCTGTTAAGGGTTGGTTTATACCCCAAAACATAAGAAACTTTGGCATCTTTTATAGACTTTAACAGTGAGAGACATTTAATAATTTCACTCAGGTCTCAATATCAGTCAGATCTCGGCATACGTGTCTCCACAAGGCAATCTCCAAGGCTCTGTTAGACTGCATTTTTTCTCAAATCTGTCTCCCAACATGCTGAAGTAGTATATGTGTCTAAAATGCTTTACCTCTGTGAGAATAGTTGTCTCATAGGAAGGCTGATACTTCTCCTTCTCTTGGGTGGTCTTCTTCTCCATTTTTTCCCTGTCAGTCTTCTGTTTTCTGTCTGCTCCTTTAGGCTATAAGCACAAGCACAAGCTTTCCCTTATGCCAAGTATTACAAGTTTGGAGACAGAGGCCAACAATTTTTTTTCCTAATCTGTTCACAAAAGTCTCCTTAAGATTTACGATGACTCTACATACAGAACAAGATCAGATCTGCATTTTCTAGACAAAAATTAGTCAAGCTTCTCTACTGTTTCTCTAACATCCCCCATTAGTGCATATTACAATTCCAAAATAGGCTGACCACAGTCCTGAGATTCGATACCGACTATTTCAGATGATGAGCCCCATGAGTTATGCACTTCAACTGGTATTTGTACCATCTCTCCAGGAACAGGAAAGACACTGCTCATAGGAGCAAGACTGGAGCAGCAGGTCCTTTGAGAAAACAGGCCTTTGAAATGCTTGTTGTTAAGTGACCACAGGCCTGCCATGCCCAAACTAGGAGCTTCAGAGATTAACAGAATCATCTTTCTTTCCCCCAGGTATCATGGAGAGGAACTCTGCTGCAACCAGCAAAGGGTATTTACGATCTCAAAGTCATACTCTCACTGTTCATGGAGGATTGAATCAAAGAATCTAGAAATGCTTGTACTTTCCTAGGAGCACCAGAATACAGTGGATAGCCTGAATATCATCAGTATAATATGTTGACTCAAAATTACTTAAACCAGTAGCCTCAATATTCCTGAGAAACTGGACCATATTTTGTATAGTTTGCAATACACATCATCTTCAGGACACAAACTAATGAGGGCCAATGCTAGACACTACTGGGCTATATTCCACAGAAATTTATTTTGTTCACTGATGCCTCTCCAATGGTTTTCCATTCCAACCAGTTGAGGTTTGAGTTGTTGATGGGTTTATTATTATTGTTATTACATCCACAGCACAGATCTCAGTATTTATATAATGTTCAACAGACACATTGGACAGGCATAAGTCTTGGTGTGGCACTTGGGTCATTTGAACTTAACTAGAATGGCTGTGTAGTATCTCAGGGCTTAAGTCACTTTGTGTGCAAGAGTGCTGTCTAAGATCTTAAGCATACCTAGTTAAAAGTTTGTTCTTCTTTTACCCCACTACTTGCATACAATTTAAAAACTGTGCATGTTACTGTGTCTTTGTCTAATCCAGTTGATGACAAAGCTAAAACTACCTCATACCTTGAAAACTTTGATCTGGCAGCTTGCAGAATGTAAGTGTTCTGTGTATTCACCATTTTCATTCTGCTTAAAGGTGTCAATTTGCACCCGGAAAGGCACCCCTTTTTCTCCTCCATGTTTCCGTGGAGTAAATTCTGTGCTGATGCAATGTACCTGGCAAAACAAAAGCTGTGCTCATCTCTGGAGACAGTTGGAAGCTGTGAAAATCCAAATTTCAGACTCCCCAAACTTGCAGGGTGCCTGAACATGCGGGTTTGGCTCCTCCTGAGAAACTAAGAGAGGCAGAAGAGTTCAAAATGTTTTCATTTTTGTTCTTCAGGACAAAACAATTAGAAGAACAAGGAGCCCAGAGAGAAACAGGGCATCAGGAAAAGCATCCTTTGATTTAAGTAAAACCCACACACAGATTAAAAACAGACAGTTGGCATTTGGGATGAGAAACACTCATGAAAGAGGAAAGCAAACAAAACTAACAGGTTGTGAACAGTTTCCTCCAGACAAAACCCATGCTTAGAGAGCAACATCTGTTTTTTTTTAAAAAAAAAAAAAGATAAAAGAAAATCATTGGTGTAGCAGATAGTACTCCAAAGCCAGCTAGCAAGTAGCTAGCAAGTTGGTTTAGCAAGTATCCCACAAATTAATTATACATGATTGTCGCTTGAGTTTGCATATTATCATTAGCATCTTTCTCTCTTCTTCATGTGCTGGCTACCTTAACTCTCCAGGTTTTCATAAGATATCTCACCATTGTACTTGCCACAGGAATATCACTTCTGTCTTACCTGAATGAATGCTGAAGCTCTCTTTGATGGATCCCACAGAAATTCAACAGTGTTCAACTGGGTTGGGCTCGCCCTGGGATCCAAGATACCAACTGACAGCGGAATATCTGTAGAAGAAAACCCCTAAAATTTTAAAAATATTAAATTGAAGAAAAGAAAGCATTTCCATACAATTACAAGATGCATGTGAAAAGCCAAGCCACCAATGATATATCTGTTTGGGACCTATCGTGCTAGATCTCTTTCCCACCCAAAGACATACAGGATTCCTAAGAGAGCAGGATATAAAAAACCTAAACACACACATAAACACACCATACATCATTCAGCACCTCGCTTCCAAACACTGCGCGGGAACCATAATGAAATAGTCTCACCTATATCAAGGATGCGGTCCCCAGGCCGACTCCATCTCCAGCCCTCCAGCTGCTGATGCTCTGTATACTGCAGGCGTCGATCATGGAAAACTACACGAATTATGCTCTGTAAAGAAAAGATGGCAAGATGAACAAAGTGATCCAAAGGCTCTTCTCTTGAGATGACTTTGGTTTTCCAGCGTAGAAGCAAAAAGCTGATCTGTTATCTTTCTCACCCTCATTCATGAGGGGAGCAGAGGGTCCACCTAAGAGACCCATCACCATGGTTATCATATTGCTAAGGGACCCCCTCAGTGAGAGAGCAACACACTTTCCCCTTCACAGCGCATGTCTACGCTGCGTAATGCAGCTCAGTACAGCTTTCTGGGATTCGGTCTGGAAGCACTATAGGAGTGTCCACCTAATCGTAGGTGTCATGACATGTAAACATCACTATACTGCCTCCACACCCAAAATGGCTCGCATGGGGGTAATATTTAAGGTGTCTGTACCATGCCCCAACCCCAGTATATCCCACTCTTACTAGCAAATGTGAAAGCCAGCTCACCTGTCCCTGCACTGGTGGAGCTGACATGCCCAGACACCTTGTCAGTGGGAATTAAACTTGATTCCAGCCATTAACAGCCAGTCATTGTCACTAGATTTGCTCCAGTACACTAGAAAACTGCCCCACTACACAGTTAAACGAGTGTAGAATCAGAAAGCTTCTGTAACAGGACAATTTTCATCTCTAGCCTGCAATGGTGCAGCCATGTCAACGACTGGAGTAAAAAGGCTGGAATAAGAGCAATCCCTAGGGCAGACAAGTCCAAAGTACCCCTCACTAATATATCCTTTTTGTATATTGAGAGTGCCACACTAGCATGGGTTTTCAAGCCCATGCTCCTGCTGGGGACTTCTATATTGAATGGGAGTGAATTTTTTTTGCCAATGAACCTGAGAAATGCCCAAATCAAACCCTAGCTCTGAGAAGCAAGCAAGCCACAGTGGGAACACCTACAAAATTGGAATCCCAATCCACATGCTTCCCAAAATGGGCCAAAAGACAAACAGGGAAATGCCTAAACCTGGACAACATTTGAAATCCAGATTGGAATCCAAATTTTGCAACTAGTCCCCACTTCTCAAAAGAAACCCTGAGGCAGAACAGCCAAGAATTTGGGAGAGGAAGGTTTGAAAGTTGGATCCAGAACCAAGATCTGGACCCAAGTTCTTGAATTTGAAATGTTTGGGAAACAAAAAAAAACAAAAAACAAAACAAAAAAAAAAAATCCCCAGACCCAACAAACCAAGTTGTGTATGTTCGTAATTATGCTCATTACCACAGTAAACTGGAGCTGTGCAGAATCTGCATGGCAGATCAATGTAAACACCAGGGTCCTCCATTTGACATGTAACAACCCAGGCGTGTTGCTGGGGTTAGGACGGGAATCAAGTCTGCCTCTCAGGAGTTTTGCCCATGTTCACCTCTGAAGTTTGGGATTCCCCTGAACCCAGCATTCACAGTGAAACTCTGAGGTCACGATTACAAACATAATAAAGGTTCCTCTGAAGCCCTGTAAAGCCAAGCTGCATAGTCCCGTGAAACTAGCACTCATCCACTCCATCAGCCCAGCTCCCATTAAAAACAATGGCAAAGTATTTCCCATTGTCTCAGCGTGAGCAAGGTCAGGCCCTTCATTAGAGGCTGTATGTAGTAGCAGGAAGAAAAGAAATCTATATTTCTCCTTACCTTTACATATTTTGTGTTTAAATCTTGAAACTCTCCCAATTTCCTATTCTCAAGTAGACGGATTTCATAAGACTGACCTAGAGTTTAAGGAAACATTTCCAAGGTGTTTAATACGTTGTAGCAACGAGAGAGTCATGCTGGCATTTACGTGGCTAATAAAGCATAAGTTTGATCAGGGAAAGCTCATTTTTGGTAACATAATGCATTTGCTCCCAGCAATCAAGTAGGCAATAAAGCACAGCAGAAATCTGAGGGGAAGGTTTGTCTTTTGGCAGCTAAAAGCTCTCAGTTGGGGCATCGATGGCAGTCTGTCTCCCAGGGCTGCTACAGTTTTCTGGTTACCCTTCAGAAAGTCACCAAGGTGTTCGAGGTAGTTGTCCCCCCATGTTACGTGGCTGTAACAGCACTGCCTTCGTCTGTCCCTTCTGCTGAAGCAATGGGCATGTGAAGAGCTGCTGGCACAAGTCTAGGGGCTATTCTGCAGAGGACAGCCTTGTGGGAGAAATCTCACCTTCTGCAGAGAGCAGTCGGGTCTGTAAGGTGTTTCGGTGAACCAGAAATACAAGATTTATTCCATAAGGCCTTGAATGTGGCTGCCCAGGGCATAAATACCCCTTCAGACACACATGTGGAATCAGCAATGGGTATTACAGGATGTGCAAGGACCAGTTCCGGGAAGGGAATTCGTACTCCAGCACCCCACCATCACCCTCAGCACAAGGAATGTAGCCAGTTCAGTAAAATTCAGCTAACTGGTTTATGAAATAACATCTCCCTCCAAGGTTGACAGTAGACAAAGGAGACTGATGTCCCAATACCTTAAGCACAAATGGCTAAGACAGCACAAAAGCTCATTGTATCGGACCAACTTTGTACAATAAACCTACAGCCGGTACAGAGGCAGGACAGGATCATTAGGATTAATGGAGCATACATATAGTTTATAGCTAGTTTTTCTCGTTCGTCTGGCTATCCTCCCTTTTACTGAAAAATGCACAAGTACGACAAGGCAGGCACCAAGAAAATCAGTTTGGGTTTTCTGGCTCAACCAGTATCTCCTCTGAACTGGCCCTGCAGAAAACTGCAAAGCAGATATATCTCCCTCTAAGCAGTTGCTGCCAGCAGAGACAAGAAAATGCTACATTTCTGGATCTAGAAATAGAAGATTTATAACAGCAGATGTGTCAGGAGGGCACCGTATGTCAGGTAGATTTTCTTTTGGGAATCCCAGCTCTTCCAGTTGCCCATGTGAGTACAGACCATACCACTAGAGCACGGGGATAATTGTGCTTATTCAGCTGGTGGGGGCGGGGAAGACAAGAGAGGCCATATCGAAGTCCCAAATGTTTGCACAGCACTCCTACTAATGTCAATAGGAGTTCTGCAAACAGGAAATGACCCTTGAATCCAGCAAGTGGCTTAGGGCATGGGGAGAGGGGAGAATAAACCATATGAAGTACCAAATTAAGCACTGGAAACATGCGTAGATCTTAACCCATCTCTTTGTGCATATGTAAACCAAAATAACAACAGTGACCTTCCTTTGAAGACTGCTGGACAATAAAAGTGGATTTTGTAAACCACAGTTCTAAAATTGAGGTCTTCCACACTTTAACTCAAGAGACTTTCTGATGTTCCCACTGATACGTGTTAATATTGTTTACTTGGCAATTTTTCGAGAGATTACATATGTCCCCACATCATCAATACTGTTGCATTAGCATAAAAAATATCAGGCTCAGGTTCACAAAATTAGTTTTCTATGCTGTACTATGTATGTGTGTATATGTTGAACACGCGTATCTATGTTGTATTAAGTACTTGGCTGCTTGATGGCTCAGTTTGGGGACAGATTTCACCAGCTATAGAGTGATACAGTTCATTGCCTCAAAAAAAAATTTGCAGAGCCAAACATCTCTTGCACTTACAGTTCATTCCCACAAATGGCTAAATAATCAGTACAGAAAATTAATTTAGTATTTGAGACCATGAGCATCCAAGAGACAGCAACATACGTCTATGACTGTACTCAGATGGGATAACAGAGACAGAGAAATTAAGTGGCATGAGCTATGCTATAGAGGAAGGCAATGGTAGAACCAGCAGCACTACCAGGCATTCAGTGAGCATCTCAGGAATAAGCAGGTTTTTGGGACATTGTTGTACAATACACTCCTACTCTTTGGTCAGCCTGATCTGCTTATTTGTAGTTCCAATGAGACAAAAGAAAATAACGGACATAAAAACATCGGCCATGTTCCCTCCAAACTCGCACCAAGCACTCAGAAGCTCTGCAGCATGTATCTTCCCACCAGTTGCACAGGATAGGAACAATATTGCAGCCCGGCAGACAGCAGGCACCGCACATCTCCTCCTGACACAAGTCATTCACCTTGGACGGAGTTAGAAACAGATTCTGCCCGTTGGTAGAAAAGAAACTGTCGTGGAGACAGAGTTAATATTAAATGGAAAGCCAAAGAGGAAATAAAATGCTTTGATGAAAGATATGTGGGTCATCTGATGTAAGCCCTGGAACTCAGTTTACGCCATGAAAAACCTCAATCAAAATGGTATTTTACGCTAACTGCTTTCCCCTTGACCTCTGAACGTTTGACTGCAGTTACTACACAGAACTGTTATCAAAACAAGACGGCTCCCAGCCAAGCTTCATAAACACACAGTTTATTTCCCTTTCTGTGGAACTCTATCAGTGAAAATTTGTTCCTAATTCCTCACAATTCCTTTATATATCATTTTTTCGGTACTGATTTTGAAAAATGCATTCTCCCTAAAATTTATTCCAGCAAATATGTTGCTTCATAGTTAATAGTACCCATAATTCATTGATATCAGTACAGACAGGGTTCAGATACTTGTACTTTTACAGCACTAAACTGCTTGGATTATATTTTTTTCCTTGAAAAATACCTTACAAACCTTGTTTCCCCTAGGTTTTCCACCATCACTACTTGCAATACATCTGAAATGGTGAATTACAATCTCAGCCCTGCAATTATAGCAGGATAACTATACTCCCCCTGGCGTCAAAGGGGGCAAAGAAGTCACCCAAGGCTCTGGTACACAGATCATCTATGAATCCTGCATCACCGACTCATCAGCACTAGCAGGCATACACTGCAATTTTCTGCTAGAACTAAATCAGTAACAGATCATTCTTACTCAGGTCTCTAAATCTGTAAAGAAATGTGGCTGCAAGTGTGACTAAAACAAACTTTATTCCCAGTTCCTGGGAATAGAAAGACAGACTGCAACTAGCTGAGCCCAAAACACAGCTGAAATTCATACAGCTGAGTATTTATTCATTCAATACAGCTGAGTTCCTCTATACTGAGTTTTTCCATCTGTCTCAGATGAAAATATAGATTAATACAGGTTAGACTACATCTTTCCAAGTCAATGCTCAGTGGTAAAGCTGGAGACAGGGGCAGAAGGTACCAATGCTGAGACTCCGCAATGGTTTGAATAGTCTGACTAGGGAAGTACCTGGTCCTCAGCTGACAAGGGTTTAACATCCACAGGGCTCAGATGGAAGGAAGAACCTGAAGAAAACATCTGTGGCAATGAAGAGCAGAGGTAGCAGTTTCACATCAGTTCCCCCTTAGTAGGATGATATTCAGCATTGCTGAACGTTAGTCTTAAACCCAGGGCTAAAGGTCGATAGTTTGCCAAAACCCTATTCCTTCCATGCTCTCAAGATTGGCCGTAGCTGCACCAGCACAGGCAACGTGGGTTCAAGACAGCTTCAAAGTTGATGACCAGCCAGGTGTCTGAACATGTTGTAATACTGGACACATACATACAAGGGCTCCTAAAGCATCTCTGTCACTACTTGAAATGAAGAATACATTTTGCAAGCAAATCCCCAGCACAGCTGAGTCCAAAACAGCCTCCTGCCTGCACAACCCGGTGCTCCCCTCGCACAGAGCTTCCCACAACCCTTCTTCCCTACCTCAGGCAGGGAACAGAACAGTAATAAATATTTGGAAAACCACATTAAATTCCTGAGATGCAATTTGTCTCCCAGCTTCACCGAAAGCTTCAGGGGCACCAATAAAAACCTGGGCGGGGGATGGTACACTGTAATTTGTATTTTGAACAGACATTCCCTGAGCAACAGCAAATTTATGCAATCTCCTCCTAGGCTAGAGTTTGAGCAACTCTGCTTTACAAACAAGAGTAGTATCCAGCAAAGTAGTAACCACCCAGGTCCAGAGAGTTCCTGCTTGGTGATTCACAGAGCAATTCCATCTATCTTAAAGAGGATTTATACACTGTTTACTTTTTAAACTTTTATTGTCTTTGGTAATTAACGCACATTAAATGCAGGCATGACTACTTAGTTTGGGGACAAAAGAACTGAAAGTCAACAATTTGCTACGGATGAAAAATAATTTAGTTCAACATGGGAATGTTTTCACACGCTTCAAAGGTGCAAACTATAATAGCTTAACTGATTTCTGTTGCTGGAATTTAGTCATCCATCAGGAATTCTGGGCAACTTCTGGTTACAGAAGATTATCATTATTTCAAGCTCAGAGTTATGTTTTGTTCAAAGATTATTTGCTCCACAATCACAATATCCTGCTTGCTTGTTTCTTTTGTTTTGGTGTTACGTTTCAAGGGCCACTTGCACTACATACTTTGTGGGTTTCTGCACGGTACACTGATACAATACACTAATTTCAAATTAGGATACTGATGTTCCAGACTAATATGACTCAGGCCTTACCTAATCTAGCCAAGCAGTCTGCTTGCTTTTCCAGCAATTAATTAAATCCTAACCTTATACTAAGCAATATCCTCAACAAAAATCTGTGGAAAGAGAAAAAACAACTGCCAAGTCCTCTTTCTCAGAATGGATCCACACGGCACTAGACAGAACCAGCCTGGAAACTGTTTGATTATTAAGCCAAGCTGGCCAATAAAAATTCCATTTAGCAACTTTATATGGACATCCTAAACAGTGCACAGATAAAGGCAAAGGAATGCTGACAGTCGAATGCAGCACACAGAAGAAGGGGGAGGGAAAAAAGAAGAAAGATTTATTCTCCTCAACCAAAGCACATCCAGGAGGCAGGACGATCACCTTTGAAACAGCCAAACGCAACTACTCAGGGCATCAGGCACACACAGAGATTTTTCTGACAAGAAAGATTAATGAACCCACAGGCTAAACAGGCAAGAGTGACAGAGCTGGCATCTGAACTTGCATGCTTGATTGCCCACACCTTTTTAGCCAGACAAAAGCAAAAATAAAACTTAGCGTAAGACTTGCTGAAGTGTCCTGTGTGTGGACACTCTGCAGGACATGGAGCAAAGGCAAAATCCTCCCTCCCCTCCACCACAAGTGGCAGTGGATATTCTGTGGTTGCTTACTGCAGCCTTATTTGACAAGATGCTGTAGGAGATGTTTATCCAGTGGATATTATGAATACACCATCTACACAATAGGCCACCCTGAAAGCTCCAGCTATGCTAGGAATATGGAAATCCTGCAAAGGAAGACCAACTGTGGGCCAGGAAATGCAAAAGGAACACAAGAGTTATCCTGACACAGTAGCTCATCCTGTCCCACATCTCATCCGCAAGACAGCACATTATAAGCACTCAGGGATCATAGAATTATAGAAATGTCTAGGTTGGAAGGCACCTTTAAGACCATCTAGTCCAACCATCAGCCTAACTCTGATAAAAAAACATCATTAAACCGTGTCACAAAGCACTATGTCAACCTGCCTTTTGAATACCTCCAGGGATGGTGCCTCAACCACTTCCCTGGGCAGCCCATTCCAATGCTTAATAAGCCTTTCAGTGCAAAAAATCTGAACCTCTCCTGCCGCAACTTGAGGCAATTTCCTCTTGTCCTATCACCTGTGACTTGGGAGAAGAGACCAACCCCCTGCCTCTCTACAACCTCCTTTCAGGTAGTTGTAGAGAGCAATAAAATCTTCCCTCAGCCTCCTTTTCTCTTGGCTGAACAACCCCAGCTCCCTCAGCCTCTCCTCATAAGACTTGGGTGGAGCAGGGTGGATACAGCCTACCCTTTCCTGGCCATAACTTACCAATTTCTGCTATTCAGTGTCCAGATTGTATCCATATCAAGCTGTCCAGTCATGACCAATGCTCACAAACTCCTTTTTTGTACAATCTCCTTCCAAACTTGCTTATATGGTGGCATTAGGAACGACAATTTATTCATGCTTTGCTTTAGCATTTGCTGTCTTGCCCTTCACCTGCTTCCTGACTGTTTCCCTTTGCAGCAAAGCTACCTTAGCTCCACTGTGTTACGGTACCCATCTGAGTCCAACACTGAGGATGCCTGCCCTACTTGCCACTACCATCAGGGTAACAAGACTACAGGAACACAGCAGACCAATTCAACTACTAGTTCTACTTACCCCACCACAGAGCTACATTGCCATCACGTCTCTTCCTATGTCTTTCCTCCTTTTACAACCCGCCCCCAACTCGAGGGGGTTTCTTTGTCCCCTTCTTTCTCTTTCCCTACTTCTTTCTTGTGGGAAAGCCAAACACATGCCTTGGAGCCAAGTTCGCTGGAGGAAAATTTCAGTGCTCATTTACTATATGAACATTTGGCTGAGCCTACTCTTCCCAGACTTTTGAAGATGGTCTATTTTACAGTGGTGACACTTCATGGCTAACAGGCACAGAAACACTGCTCATTTGGTTTCCACTCAAAAGAGAGGGATGTACATCTAATTCCTCCAAGCCTACAGTCTAACTTTGAATCAAGGACAAAAAAAACAGCCAGTAAACACAGAAATACTCCCAGTTCCTAAGGTCACTGTGTGCATTTACGCTTCTCTTGCATAGACCCTGTCCACTTTGTTGGACCCCACCTAATCAAGCCATAGTACAAACTTTGATTTTTAATACAAATTAATCAGTGAAGAAACTATGGATTTCTGATGGAAAGCTGAAAAAATATCTGCCCTGTGAAAATTATTTATTCCTGTATTTCCACTTCTCTAGCATGTACTTGAAACACCCAGGACTATCTTAGTCACATCTCTCCAGCTCAGAAAACCTGAGCCCCCTCTGTGTAAGTAAAAAATACAGGCTTTTTCTGGTTTCAACCTGTTCTAAGTCAATTTGGACAACAGGTTTTATAGCTCTATAAGAGTAGCTTTGTGTGTAATGTTTACTTGAGTTTCAGATAACTAAATGAATGGTCTCAGGTAAGCATGCTGAAGAGGGATGCAGAAGAGCTGAGTACAACTCTTGACCCAACCCTACAACTCCCTCAGATGCCCTCAGGTAAGTTGCTTCCTTCACCACATTTCCACAGTAAGAAACTGGGAGAAAGCAAATCCCACTCCCACACCTGGCTTTTTAGTTAGTGCCTACCACAGAGCAGGGGAGAAAAATGTGGTTGTCAATCATCCCATCAAAGCAGACTGTACCTTCAACACAGGTCACAAATGCGGTACCAAACTAAGACAAGAGGAATCTCACTGCTTGAGAACTTGCTGACCAGTTTCAGGAACACGTAATAAATGCTTGGTAGGAAGCAAAGGGAAAAAAAGGGTGCTTTTTTCCTAGTCTCTTCAGAAAAAGGGTAGCATACATTACACCTATAAAAACAGCTAATCATGTCAAACCTACAGTGCTTCCCAAGCTTCTTATTGCTGCCTAAAATGTGATCTTTTAGGACACTGCAAGTTAGGGAAAGTTAATTGAAAAATTATCACAACTTCTCAGATTGATAGGTATGTTGATACAGACAGCAAATACTGTAAAAACAGAGGCAAAAATTTCACTATCATAACGACAAGAATCTCAAAGTAGACATGGATGATGGAGGAAAGTAAGTGTGTCATGGAATACAAGGAAAAAAATCTTACAGATACTCTTTTACTTCTCACTACAATCAGAGGAACTTCTGACCACTTTCTTCCTTCACAGATATTGAAGATTTATTGAAGTGGGAGAACAAAATGCAGTCTAGGGTCTTCCAGTAGGAGTTGTGCACAGGCTACAATCCAGTGAGTTCACAATCCCACTTGAATTTCATCCAGATGTTAGCAACAGAAGAAAGGATTACAAAAACACAAAACAGCCTCTTGGTTAAAAGACAACTGAGATTCTAGCTTCCTATGGACAACAGAAGTCAGATGCTCTACTTATGCAGAGGTGCCTTGTCATCTGAAACAAGATTCATAGTGAGCTTAGGGATGGTGTGGTTTGGAGACAGGGTTGTTTATCCTGGGCTGCCAAGTGAAGACAGAGCTGCCAAACATATGGGGAAATTGCTTCTAGCACAATTAATGGCTTCAGCTGAGACACCAAAACCTACTCAGAGCTGTCTTCAAAGCCAGGCAGGAGACAAATTCCTTCCCCAAAGATGAAGAGGTGCACCACAAGAACCAAAAATACCAAGTAGTCAGTCTCAGAAACGGGAAAGACAAACCAGCTTTGTTAGCCTTTTTTTTTTTTTTTAAGCCATCCAAACCCAGGAACAGAGTGGAAAGAGGTCAACAAGCAGTACAGCACCCCACAATGATTAGGGATCAAGGATGCACAGGTGGGCAGACACCACGGAACACCTGATATTCACAGTCTCAATGATACAAAGTCATTGTTATACTTGTGATCTGAGGCAAGGGTGGACCACATGTTCACACAGGAGAGTCCAACAGCAGCAGAGCTCCTTGAAATACCCAGGGCTTGGTCAGTAATGGCAGTGATTGTTAGGAAAAGAGGCAGTTCTTAGCATGGGACAAAGCAAAAATATCCCCATAAACAGAGCTATAATTAAACCAGAAGCACACCCAGGCAGAGCTGGTCACTCAGCCTTCTCTACACTTCATTTAGGCAAATAAAGAATTGTTCCAGGAAAACTACAAACATTCAGACAGTTGTGACCCCATAAAAACTCAATTACGTATGAGTTAACGTCAATACAAAACAGCTTTTTTCATTTACTGTAAATCTCAGTGTTTAAAACTGGGTTCTCTGGCTGTAGATTAGACTTAATTTAACTTTAGACTTTTTAAGGAAGGCAAAGGTTCTCTTTTGCCTTCTGTTGCAAGCAATTTCATCTCCTGACCAAGCAACTAGCAATCAGCTTCAAGATGTCCTCTTCAGCTGCCCATTGCCCAGTGCTTTCTGCACCTTTCCTTGGAGGAGAAGCCAAGACACGTCTGCAGTGAGCTGAGGCAGGACAACACCCAGCAGATTTTAAACACAGCACGGGTTGAAGTGTACCAGTTTATGCACAGAAGCCTTGAACCTGGATACGTGCCTTTGCACCTGAGGGCTGAAATTTGGGGCTTTCATTTAGATGTGACCTAGACTCAAACTAAGTCCACCTTTAGCTTGTGCACCTCTACAGTAACACTCCCGTCACAGGTCTTCTCAGATATTAGTGGTTTTCTCTCGTGGTTTGGGGTTTTGGCTTGTTTGTTTTCTGGACTGTCTAGGACTGGCAATAAAGATGACTCCTGGAAGACACTGTAAAGCAGAGATGGCCAGCCTTCCTAACCCTAACCAGCTGTATACTAAAGTCCTCACATGGCCAAGAACCACAAGTCCCATACCACAGCTCTGGAGAGATGAACAGAGCCCAGGAAAATTTTACAGGCAGGTGACGGCCAGTTACTCTGAAGTACCACTGGGGAACAGGACTGGATTTGTCACCCACCCTGCTCTCAGTGACCCCCTGCCATCAACCTTAACCACTCTCTATTTGGAGCAGTTTAGATCCGAGGCTCTGAGCCAACCCTATGTTGGTCATGAAATAAAATCATTACTTGAATAGCTCACAGTCCACATGTGGTTCTGGCACTATGAGCTAATTCCCTTGGGCAACAACTTTCAGGTTTTTGGCGTTTTGTTTTTTAAAGGAATGATTTTATTTCCTCACATTTATTAGCATGCAGATCTACTGTACAGTGCTTGTTTCCTCCGCATTCCTCCCAGTGCAATTTCTGGAACCACCTCCATTGCTCCCATTTCTGTCCACGTTTGAAACTAGTTTCAACCAGTGCTGGTCAAACCACACCCCATATGACTGCAGACCATGGAATACGCAACTGCATCAAGCCCTCTTGCTAAAGCAGCGGTTTGTAATATGGTTGCTGGTTGATTGTTTGTCTGAAAATCCCTATCCACAAGAGACACTGAAATAGTGCTAAAAGGCGGGCTAGTTCCAAAAACGTTAGGAGATGTTTGTGCTGCAGACTTCTGGACAGTGTAGCTCTGTTGACAGATGCAATCCCTGACCAAAGGAGCAATGCCAGCAGCAGCTCCTAATTTGAGGACACGGCACCTTTACCAGTTTCATGGACTGAAGTTGGAGTAGTGTTAAGACACCATACTAACAAGTCCATAATTTGTCCCATTGGATGAGTAATCCTCCTGAGGTCCAGTAAAGAACTCTTAACATAGGAACTGCCCTAAGGATTAACAAATGAAGATCATATTAAATTTGGGCTAACAGGGCTCTGGCTCCAGTTTCCCAAGAAATGTGGGAAGGCAGGGGGGAAGAGACCAGGAAGGACAAGTGTAATGAGTCAGTCTTTGGAAATCAAGCCAAGGATTTGACTCTAGTTACTTCATTTACAGGCTAGTTCTAGAGCTGCAGCCAGCGAGCACTCAGTTTCAAACTGGAGCAGACGAGCTTGGGAGCCTGCCACTGCTGAATGTCCCCAAGTCAACTTAACACAACAGCTAAGCTCACTCCCTTATGCTCCCACACAAATGTTTCTTTTGCCCTTGCTGAAAACACTGGTCTCCAGCTTAGGAGTCCTCCCAGTTTCCTCTTTCACCCTTGTGGAAAGCCCAGGCCAAAGACCTCTTCCTCCTCGATGCCACCGACCATCTCTCTGGGTCTATCCAGCAAGAAGCAAGGCTCATGAGAAGTCATTATGCTCCACAAGCCTGAAGCCCTCGCCCATTCCTACACAAACACAGCCACTGGACAGCTTGTCCATATTAAACCCTTTCAGATACCACCTGAAACTCTCCACTGGTTCCTCTTCTATCTCTGCTGTGCAGCTTGTCCTTCAATTTGCTACCCAGTTCCTCCACTTTCTCCACTCCATAGCTCTGTCAGATTTGACTTTTCTTCTATCCAGTTATGCACATGGACTATCTCCTGAGCTGGTCTACTCACTAACCAATGTTGAACCAGTCACATGTGGAGTACATGTTTCAGGGCAGAGAGCAGAACTGCTTCACAGTGACAAAGGGTCAGCTTCTGGGTGGCAAAGAGCCCAAGTCAGGAAGGACTATTTGGACAGCAAGTGGCAAGAGTCACCCAGCAAGCAGAATAACCCAAACTCAGACCTCACGATTTGGGTAAGTAACAACACTGGATGTGGATTGCTTTGTTGGAGCTGGGACAGCCAGTGTGTCTTTGTATCTGCCTTACTAGGAGCCAGCTATGACTGAAGCTCACACCAGCACAGAAAAGGTGGAGGGACGTCTATTAATGAGTTTACCCATTTGCTAAAGTAATCCATCACAAAACTCAAGCATACAAGGGAGAAGGGAAGTTTTGTGTAACAGTGTTTGGCCAGACCATGATAAGCACAGAAAGAGGGTAAGGTGCAAGAGATGTCCCTTTGCTTACAGCCAGCATAAGGTGATAAGGTGTAGAGAATGGTCTAAACTGCTTCATGAGACAGCTATGGCACTGCAGCTGGGTCACAGTGCTCTGGCATCAGGTAGCTCTTCTGCTATGCCACGAGCATGGGCTTCACATACTTCCTCAGGCTCATATAACATAATTCTATTAATGGGATTAATTTTCTATCAGAGCCTTTAACTTGCGCTTAGCTCTACATCAGGCAGGACAATTGAGATCAGTCTGGGATTCCCCTGGCTTGTGTTGATCAGGTCAAAGTAAAGAGTTGCAGCATCCTCCTCTGGTTTTGGAGAAGGGATGGGAAAATACCTACACAAGTACCTGCTGGGAAACTATATAGCTCAAAAATCAGAAGTGGTTCCCACAGAGAAGTGTTGCTGAAAGGAGAAGAAAGTTTGACTCAAACACTTTAATTTTTGCTTTTAAACAGACACAACTCCTATTTTTTATTCCAGAAGGTCAATGCATGAAGAATGTGCATGGATGTTATGAAAAAGACCAAATACCCTTTTATGTAGAAGTTACTAAACAGAAACCTGTAAGTGAAACATGAGGTTACCTGCTAATTCACACTGATTCTTTGTCTTGCAAGACAAATCCTCATCTCTTTTTAACCCCAGGCAATGTCCTCACTGATATCCCACCAACAGAAGTTAGACTCCCCAGCTCTGATCACAGCTGGTTGAAAGGTGTGTCCAGCATCCTCTTCTCCCCGTATCTATAGTTACCTTCAAAGGACGCACAAGCTTCTCACAGCAACTCATATCCACATGGGAGCAGACTCCAGTCACATTTTCCTAACTAGCACAGGCAAAGGATCTTGGTCTAAGGGACTTAGTATCAAGGTAGACCACATACCAGATAAATTTACAGTCACAGCCTGCCCTTGCTACCAGAAAGGGTCATTGCTGGGATCAAGAGTGCAGCCAATAGTGTGGTCTCTGAAGCAACCTGCTGGAGTGGAGCAGAATGACTTTTAAAGTAGGTACATTGCAAGATCAAGAAAAAAAAAAAATCATCTACATACAGAGCACCTTGAATTTCAAGAGGCTTTGAATTTTCAAGAAACCTAGAACATCTCAGTGTAAGAAGGAAGGCAAATTGCTTGGGAGCTTAAATAAATGAGGAGAGTATGCTCCTGCGAAGGTGGCAGGCAGATGCGAATGTCCTGCTGAGAGGAACAGAAAGCAGTGAGCCATTCAGCTGTCAGGAGATGCACCACCTTTTACTACTAGTCACTCCAAGACCCTCTAGGAAAGAGTTCTGTTTCTGTCCACTGTGGCAAGTCAACAGCACTAAGGAGTTCCCACTTCTTCACCCAGACCCTTCCTGACTCTGCCCCACTGCACAGCTCCTGCCAGCCTCATCCCTGCTTTGCTCCTCCGGGCCTGTCCAGCCTCATGCTCCTGTACTCTGCAAGGACTATCCCACCTTTCCGCTTGAGGGATGAAAGGCAGATGCAGAAAATATACAAGAACTGATGGTCTGCTAAGGAAACAGGTCAGTACTGTGTCAAGGTGGAGGAGGACACAACTGATTGCAGTAGTAAGCAGGAGAAAGTCTAACACACCATGGTCTGTCTGCAAAGGCACTAAGAGTCTTGCTGTACATAGGAAAATCTGAACTGCTCTAGTCACACAGTTTGTTTAAAACTCATGGTACTGTGTAAAGAGTTGTCTAATTTTTGCCCTACCAAGGTAAAAAAAGCAGGTATTGCCTTAGGTATGCTAAAATATTTGGCCATCAACTGCTTTTCACAACAGAAAATCTTTTCCTCAAACAGGAAAGAATTTAGTATTTCACAGGGTGGTTCATCTCCATCTCACCCTTGGTATGCCCCATTATCACCTTCTGGGGTCTGCTGTATTTGGATGGATAAACTGGGAAGACAGTCACAAGTCTCAAGAGTCTTTCGATCTGTGAGACAGTACAGTACCAGCTTATGCAACAGGAAACATCTGGCTCCTTGGATAGAGCCTACAGCACTTGGCTGATCTTCCTAGAGGGGCTCCATGGGTCCACCAGCTAGCAACACAGATCCAGCAGCCAGATGCACCTGAGGTCAGAGCCTAAAGGAGGGCACAGCTCTGCTTTGTACAAGCACTGAGAGAAACGTAGCCAGAGCAGCACCTGAGTGAGCTTCATGCTCAGTGCACAAAGCTTGAAGAGTTGGGACAGTGCCCTGAAGCAGGAGAAGATCTCAGTTACAAAGGGCAGATGGCCTTCAGCTTGTTGCTAGGCTAATGCCCTTGTTTACAACCTGGCAGAAAATAAGCATAGTAAGTTTTAGCATAATCTGTGCCTGGAGAAGTCCAGTCCCTACAGGACCCACATGCAGGAGGTGCTGCAAAGCGACAGCCAAACTCCAACCACAGATGTGTGGGCACAAATTCTGCCAGAGGAGGAAAAAAAGGAAAAGCCTAGAGAAATACACGGTGCTTGTTTAGCCAGGAGTAAAAATTAGCCTATGAGGTCAGTTACAGAGGACCTGGCTGCACTGAACCACAGCAACTTGTCAAGTTAGGGACTGAGCAGAGCCACATCCCCCAGCCAGCAAGAGCAATGTCACCATCTCCCCAGACCACCGAGGAGCCCTTGGATACTTGTTAACTCGTCCTCTCACAATACTCTCCAGCAGCACCTGGAGACTTGCAATGTTAAGAGCCCTCCCCAACCCAAAGTTGGCCAATCCACTTAATTAATCTTGCTTTTTAAAATGAAGGTAGGAGGCTGCAGTCTAAAAAGTTTGAGATCAAGCCAGTACCTGGCTACAGAAAAGAGTGCATGTCATAATGCTGCTTTAAGTCAACAGTTAAATCAATGGTATTCCATTATTTTATATCAGTTGACAATATAGTATATAAATGTGAAAAATTAAATATTTCTCCTTTCCTCCATCCCCCTCCCCACCTCTTTCCCTCTTTTTCCCATCCTGCTGCCCTCCTGGTAAGGCACAAATATGGGATTCTATCTCTCTCTCACGGCTTGTCCCCAGGAAATATGCCCTCCTCTGGTGTAGTACAAACCCTACCTTGGTTGAGGTAGGTCAGGGTTTCCTCGTGCAGCTTCACAGCAGGTGACGTGGCTGTGCAGAGGACGTACTGAAAGGGAGGCAGTTTGGCATCATTCTCAGGAGACAGCTGCGGTTCTTCCTGCTTGAAGATCGGCAGCGCAAGGACATCTCTGCAACATACAACGCATGCACG
Organism: Numenius arquata; assembly: GCF_964106895.1. Taxonomy (NCBI): domain Eukaryota; kingdom Metazoa; phylum Chordata; class Aves; order Charadriiformes; family Scolopacidae; genus Numenius; species Numenius arquata. The sequence goes on along the minus strand of NC_133578.1, from coordinate 13,714,915 downwards.
TTTAGTTACAAAGACTGCACGGAATAGTCTCACCTCAATCTGCATTGGATTCTCATGCTCTGAGATAATGGAGATGGTCTCTGGAGAAACACCGAGTTATGACGGCTAAAAAAGAAAGAATTTGGCCTGTATAATGCAACAAGGCACCTTCTACCTCTAGGATATCAGCACTAGAAACAAAAGAACACAGCATTAGCAAAACAGAATATTTCTGAGAATTAATTTATGTTTTTAAAACATAAATCAGATTTACTTTTCAGTTAGTCTTCCTGATAAGAAAAAAATATCAAAAATAAATTCTTCATCCTTGTGGAAATACATTTGTTTAAGAATTCTTGGCTTCTCAGATGAAAGCCTTTCAGAAAAAAAAAAAAAAAGAGAAAAAAAGAAGCAAGAAAGGGCACTTTATTTTGATAGCTGTATGTCAGATTAGTAAAATGTCTACATTACAGCCAAGGGCGAGGAGCAGACACAGCTCTGGTGTAAAAAGGAGACATTCAGGTAAATGATGGCATGAACTGCTGGATTAATTGACTCACAACATCTCCTTGCACTCTAATAAACCTGGTCCCAAGGAATCGTATAGTTCTTAAGAGCTTCATAAATGTACACATGGGTGCTCAGGGGCAGCTTCAGTAAAACCTGTGCAGTGTTCCAGTTCTGGTTCCTTTACAAGATGTTCACGGTGACCTGCCTGCTGATTTAGTGTCAGATTGACCCCAACCCACACTAATCCCCAAGCAGAACTTGTATTAACAAGGCTGAGAGCACAACTGAATGATTAGCACAAAATGAGCTGTCAGGAATAAGCATCTTTATCTTAGCATGTCTGATACTGAAGAACCACATTAGCCTTTCCCACGTTGCTAACATTTCTGATCATTGTGTCCACCTACTTAAGACATTAATATCCTTCCAAATTAGGAGGATTATGTTGAACACAGAGACAGTTCAGAATAAGAAGTGATATTTTTTTTCTCCTCTATTTCCTCCAGATGTGTGAAGACTTGAGATTCCCATTACAGAGGCTGAAGATCTGCTCCTTTCAGTAGTCCTGTACACAAAAAGCTTTAAGAAAAACTATTCAGGAACATACCAGCATGTATGGGCAAGCTCACTATGGAAAGAACATTAACAATTTTTTCCTTGCCTGTTCAGTTAATGATCCACCCTGAGTTCATTCATAGCATTGGCAACCTTGAAGGCTACCCAGGTCATCAGTGAAACTGCAGCAGTTTATACCAAAATCCTGAAGTACCTGGTTCAAACACAGGTACTCCTATTTATGGCAAAATAAACCCAGAGAGCAAACTGTGCCATTCCAGATACAGACAGGGGAAAAGAAAGACCCATCTCTGTTTCCATTCTCTCTTCCGACCCCACCCCCTCCATATTATCACCAACTCGAAGGCATCCACCCCCATTTGCTTACTGGCATTGCTGAAATAATCACAGCTCTTGCCTAACTGCAGCCATAGATAGAGAGGATTTTTTTTCCCCTTAGTGATGATTTACTACAGTAATGAAGTGACAGAAAAGCCTGCAGTAGATTTCTGAAATAGATAGCTTTGCTCCACACACGCACAGGATTTGATACTGCTCCAGAGAGTCACCTCACTCACCCAGGTTGCCAACATTTGCTCTTAAGGTGCTCGCCTGCACAACGCTATTGGAATGCATCTTGTTTTACATATGAGAACAGATCAAAAACGCTGAAGCCTGAAAGCTTCTGCAGTTCTGCACAAAACAGCACACAAAATCTGGCCCAGGTTTAACAGTTAAGGGCGAGGAATTTGTACACCTATCCAGCTGAAGCAGTCGAGAAGTTCAGGCAAGTGGAAGTCAAAATTCAAATATCGTATTTCTCATCAGGCTTTTAACACCCCTACACTTGCTGGAACAGCTGCCTGATCACTGAAAACTGTAAGCATAGAGGAATCTGTGATTTTGTTTCTGGAAAGCTTTGCCACATTAAAGCACTGATGAAGCCACACAAGTTAATCACATTTTTATTCCTATAGCATTTGAACTACTGGCCAGTGGCTTTAGACTAAGCTCTTCTGAAATATTTCACCTTATTAAAAGTGTTCAGAACTTAGAAGGTTGTGAACAACAGATCATGGCTTAAAAGAACTTTAAGCTAGAGGTATACAAGACATCATAATATTTGTTCAACTCCCTTCACTCAAGAATTCTAAATCAAGTTTTGGAAAAAGCAAGCTTTTACAACAGTTCCGATCCTTTAAAAAAAAATAAAATGTGGAAGCTCTTAAAACTCTCTCAAATTTCACCTTTATGATAAAGCTTTACGGTTCTGGTTTTAACCGAGGGTTGGTCCACTTACCTGGGAAGGGAAAAAGTTATTTGAGACAGTTCAGCCATCCGGCAGAACAGAGAATGAAACACATACAGGGTTTCCATAAAAATAAATGGAGATTTACAAGGATTTTTCCGTAGCATTGTCTTGCTATAACTACAAATACCACTGTGGTACAGCAGAATTTACACAGATGTCTCAGATATGTGCAAAGCCTTTGATCTCTGCAAAGTATAATTGATACAAACTTTATGTACAGCTACTTCAAGGGCTGTACTATTTCAGCTTCCTCCCAAAAGTCACTACAAGTGGGTACAGAGAACCCTCAGAAAGGAACAGTTCAGCAGAAGAATGCCCCTCTAGAAATGCATGTCTTGACATATTCCCATGGAGAGTGAACTGGCTGGAATTAGAGATCCCTACAGAAAAAGAAGGGTTTTATTCAACTGACCCTCCTGGAAACACCTGAGGCCATTGCTGCCATAAAACTGGTTTTAGAGCTTTTAGTTCCAGATCAAAATCACCATGGTCACAGTGGCAGATACTCAGTAAATCTGGAGTTTGTTCCTAAAACACAAACAAGTTACCTTCATACCAGCAGCCCTTCTACCCGACCAGGTATCCTTATTCCCACTGCTAGCATTCAAGTCAGGAGAAATAATCCAATGTGTTTTTTGGCCAATTCCAAGGAATTTGAATTGTGGGCTTGAGCCCGATCCAGCCTTGATGATCTTGTAGCACTCTGGTGCTACAAATCCATGGTGTTAATGAAGCCACCCGAGCACTGTAAATGCTCTCTAACACAGAGGCCATAGGTACAAGTACCAATGCTGAGGCTCATCTGCTACTACCGTTCTCACTGTCCTCAACTAAACAGGTTTGCAGGCACAAAGCAAGAAAGAACAAGACTCTTGCCACATACATGTCGTTAAAATAGAGTTACTGGGATAGAAGAAGGAGGTAGAGTACCTTGTATGAAGAAACAGGGAAGCTATGAGAAAGCAAGAATCTCACGACTGTATCATTTGATAATGGGAAATATTAGTCAGTCAAGACACACTGTTAGGGAGCAGGAATAGTTAAGATTGCATGTCTCCTTGAAAAGGAAGTATTATCTGTGTTTGAAGTGCCTTGCCAGACAAACTCGATGTTCTCTCAAGAGTGGTGGTTATTTGGGGGTACATTTTGAAAGCAAGGCTCTTGGGTCACAGCCAGGTTCTCCACTGCTGCAATTCAGAAAAATTGCCCTTCAGTGGAGGAGCAGCAGCAATTGACACCAGCTGAGAACTCAGAGTTACATATTCAGAAAAAAAATAATAATTCATAAGCACCCAGTAGAAAGGAAACTCCCAAAGTTGCCTGCTTTGTTGTCTTTTGGAGGGAGGAAATACGGGTTTGTGCTACACATGTTACAGACTATTGTTTAGCAGCCCTTGTGCTTAAATTAGGCACATTTAATTAAACACGACTGTGTGAGGCAGGAAAAAGCTGGTTTAGGCAAGTTCAGAAAGTGAAATTCTGAGCTTTATACCCAACATCCCAAAAAGAAGAGAAAGAAATCCCATCCTGAGAAAACTGGATGCCCTCTCAGTTTGCCAACAGACGTTTTCCAGAGACTTTTGACAGTGCTCCACAACTGTCACACCTTCTCCCTTTGAACCACACTACCTGAAGCCCCTGAGAAGAGGGAAGCCGGCAAAAGCAATAAAGCAAAACTGCAGATAGATGTCTAACTAAGAGCTAAAAATAAAAATAATAATAAAAAAAAAAACCAAAAACCACACCACTTTTTGGAAAAAAAGAAAAAAAAAAAAGAAGAAGAAACAAAAGCAAAAAGTGCCTACATCTCTCAGAAATCTGAGGTAGCGGCGCTAACCCCGGGCGATGCTGCGGCTCCGGGTACCGCCAAGGCAGCCAGCGAGTGGGTTGCTTTAGGGATGGATGGAGGACAGCTTCTCCCACCCAACACCCGTGCCCAGGGCACCCCCGGGGGCTCCACGCTGCCCGGGACGGGCGGAGACTCACCGCAGGTAGCTGCCGGTCGAGTGCTGGTTGTAGTGCTCCGGCTGCGTGTGCCAAAACAGCATCTTGGGGGGGCGGCGGGCGGGACGGGGAGGGGAGGGGGCCCGGCGCGGTCCCTGGGGATTGCCGGGCGACAGGAGGGGACCAGCCGGGCTGCCCACCCCGAGGCGCGCCGGGCACAGCTGCGGCCAGCTGGAGCCGCGGCCCCGGCGGCTCCCGGCTCTTTTATGGCTCAGCCCCGGCGGCCGCGGGTTGGCCGGGCCGGGGAGCGGGAGCCGGCCGAGCCCTCCCCCGGCCCGCCCCGGCCCGCCCCGCTCTGCCACCGCCCCCGCTCCTCCCCTCCCCAGCGGGCACGTAGGGGCCGGGGCAGCCCCGGGGCGGAGGAACGGGTCCCCCGAGGGAAGGGCGGAGGCGGCGGGAGGTGGCTTCGCCCCGGGAACGGTGTTTGAGAGAGCAGGGATGTCCACGGCAAACCCTGCGGCCTGGGCGGCTTGTACCCCCAGCAGTGCGGCAGCAGGGCACGGGGACACGGGGGGACCCCCAGCTCTGGACCGGCTCCCCCGGGGCTTGTCGTCTGTCCCCCAAATTGGCCATGTTTTTTAAAAGCAAGGCGCCTCACGTCGGGCCGTGGGGCTGTCCTGGGCTGAGTGGCTGTGAGGCTGAGTGGGAAATCAGCACTCAGGTTCCCCTAAAGGCTCTATTTTTAAAAGTGAAGCACAGCTGATGATTGTTTTAACTCCGCGCTGTCACTTACGCCGGCCCGTGCTTCATGTCAATGTGAACTTTATGTCAGGGAGGTATTTTCCAGGTGGGAGAGTGAGAGGCAAAGCAATTTGCCAGAGGACGTGCAGGAGCAAGAGGACAGTGTCAGGGACTACTTCACCCCTAACCCATCCAAACCCCTTGGTCTTTCCTAACCCAACTCCCCGAGCAGGTAAGGAGAAATCTGTTTCTGTACCATTTCAAATTGCAGATCCTGATCCTCACCCACAAGGCTGTTCATACCCATTGTTTAGGTTCCTAATCTTCCACTCTCTGTGCATCTTCCTGTCCCACAAATCCTTCTCATCTCTGACAGTTTGGGGAGGGGGGAAAAAAAGGATAGAGGGAGTTCCCTGTTTGTTCGTGTCCTATTGTCTATCCACCAGCAGAAATGGAAACAGACGCTTAATTACTCTTAAGTCATCAAAAATCTTCCAAGCAGTTTTGCAGGAGAAGCCTTCCTACCACAAGCTTGCTGGTCAAATTTCAGCTGAGAGAAAGGCAGTTTACTTAGGGTAGCTGTCAGCCTATATTATCGTGTACTGCTGTATTTTACAGCCGAGATCGAGGCATTCCAGTCAGATGGAATTTTTGTTATCCTGCTGTGATTATAGAATGTCAATATTATCGTAGCACCTATAGATCAGCTCTAGGTCAAGCCCAGGAGAGTCAGATGCCGTATAACTATAGGCATTGGCTATAGTGTGAGCCATGAGGTGTCATGAGGTGAAGAACAAGGCAACGTAAAAGGTAACTAAGTAGCTTCACAGAGGTGTTATGAGTCTTAAAGTTTTTAAGATGCATTATATGTATCTGCCAGTCTCTGCTGATTTCAGACTAAGAAATAGCACAGATAAATGTGCCTTTAAGGTAGTTTCTCTTTATTCTCTTACTATGCAACTAGACAAACACCGGGTTCTTTCAAGCAAAATGGCTGGAGTTATCTTGTTACTTTTTTATGCTCTTAAAACTATTTAGCTCTGTTCACACAACATCTGAGCAGCAGCAGCTGCTCAGACCTTGATTTGGCAAAGTCTATATATAGCTCTTGGACAGAGAAACAAGACAGAGTTAGCTGAGGTGTCCAAGGACTTCTCTAAACAGTAAATATCCTTCCAGAGTTGGAGTATTTTGCTGCGCTGACTGGAGAAATATGTAATCCAGCGTAGGAGTGAATGACCACACCGTACGAAACAAGGGATCCCATTAAGTCTGGCATGTCAACATTTTCTTTACTATCATTCTAGAAAGTAAATAGTTGGAGGGAAAATTACTTTAAAATAATCCCATTCATTTCCTCTCTGGCCTGCTGCTGAATGTAGAAAATAAGGTGAGATGTGGTAATAAATTTCACGGAGACTCTGCCAGCAGTCTGTCTTCTGACTCTTCTTGTCCCTCCCATCCCTTTCTTAGCCAAATCTGATGGGGAAAAAAAAAAAAAAAAACCAACAAAACATTTTTGTTCTTTTTCTACTTCTCCTGAAAGAAATCTCAGCCCTCTTCTCATCTAACTCCTGCTCTTCCCCCCCAGTGTGGAAGTTTGCATCTCAGCATCAAATAGCCACATCATACAGACCAAGTCCTCCTCTACTCCCCTCTGGGGCTCCCTTGATCACCCAGCATCTGCTCTTCCTCTTTCTCTAACACAGCCCCTCAGTGCAGAAATCTTCTCCACCACAGCTTTCTCACCCAAATCTCCTTTTGCTCTCCCACTCCCTCCCAGACCTCCCAGATGAAAGTCATTTCCTTCCCTCTGCTGTGCTGGTTGCTCTTCATCTCTCTTTGTAGATGCTTGTTCAATTGGCCACGGTAAAATGCTCTGCTCATATGATCAAGAGGGATTGAGTGAATATTTTGTTTGATAGATTTTTCTGCTTGAGGTAATGCTGTGAAGGGACCTCGGGATACTTTTTCTGTGAAAAAAATATTTTAAAAATAATTATCTTTTCCTGTGGATATTTGCTCCTGGGCACAAAAGTACCAGGTCAATGAGTTCAAGCTGGCAGAAAGAGGAAAAATATTTTTAAGTATGTAAGTCCTTTTGATTTAAAAACAAAGAAACAAGCAAAAAAACCATGCACATGCACAAAAAACCCAAATACCAAAGCTTCCAGCATTAATATCTGAACTTTCAGTGTAAGATGTTATTGCCCTAAAAGTTCGTTCTGATGCTTCACTGGTCATTACAATCCCTTTAGCTAAGCACTGTGTGGAAAATATATACACCCTTCATCTTCTTTGCTGGGGAGTCAAGAGGTTTAGCTCAGCTTCTCAGCGCTCAGAGCCAACCTAGCAGACTTTGCACTGAAGTGACTGAGATATCGTTACATATTCTGTTTCCCTCTGTCCTCTGTTTCCATTAGCCAAGGGGCTAAAGAGATGTGAGCATGGGAGCATTATAACACTGCAGAGGTGGCTAAGTAAAAGCTCAGATTGGTAAAAGTAATTAAGCACTTAACTCCCACCAAACTCAAAGGAAACAAAGCACCTCTATACCTTTGTGAATTCCACCACAAACATCTAAATCGCTTCTGAAAAGTCTAACAGGAGCTTCTACGTCAAATAAGCAATTTTGTGTTCATGAAGCCTAAAACAAACTTAGTTAAAGGATCAAGGTTGAACATTATGCTGTATTGAAGAGCTTCCCAAAGCTTCCATTAGCTCATTATGGCATTAGTCAAGGTTATTCAGGGATTGCTCCAACTCTCTCCTGACGCATGGGCCATAGAATTGCAGCCTGTCTGGATGAACCGCAGGGATCCGAAATGAGCTGCAGAGATTTGTGAAGATTTACTGGGATGGTCACCCAAGCACTGAATATGCTTTAAGAAAAAAATCAGCATGGTACCTTTTGAGTTGCCTCTGTGTGTATTTTAGCTCACAGGTTTCCAGTCTCTGACTTGGGGATTCTCAGGGGAGCTATATTTAAGTGGGCTCTGCAATATAACCAAGAAAAGCGGCTGTATTGTGACTGGTTAATTTGCTTTACCTTCCCTGGAAAACACTGAAGGCGCCAGAAACTAGAAAGGACTGAAAAGCCAAGGTTTTAATAAACTGTGATGTTCTGAATGAAGAAAGGAACAGCTTTTAGACAGCCCTTAATGTTCTAAAAGCTAGAAAATCATTGCTTTGCCTTTGACAGGGTTTGGGCTACCTTCCAGTGTCAAGTGCAGGCTCTCCCAGGTAGCCCACTGACCCTCAAGCTCTCTTCATCCATCCTGTGTCGGTTCACTTTTCAGATGGAAAACAGCCTAGATGGGTTCCCATTGCTCTCTACTGAAGAGCACCTCGGGGCATGGCTGGTGGCCAGCAGTTCAGGGCAATGGCTACCACCAGGAGTATGAATGTAGTCTTGGTGTTACAACCAAGAAGGTAGACACTGAACTGGAAAAATCAAGAATGAAAAAGGTCTTGAAAACGTGCCTTACAGTGAAAGAAACAAGGAGCTTAGTTTGGTTTTACTAAGAGAAAGATTAACAGGTGACTCAAACATAGTCTATAAATACTCACATGGGAAATCAGCATTTCATAACAAATGCTCCTAAACCTCACAGCAAAGATACGAGAGCCAGGGAATAAACACTGCAAATTAATAAACTGAGGCTAAGAACAGACCGCCCAATTTAGCAAGGCAAGTAATCAACCATGAGTGCAACTTTCCCCATCCCCATTTCTAGATGTAAATCAAGACTACATTTTTCTCAAAAAAAAAAAAAAAAGGAAGTTGTTGAACAGAAAGGAATTCATTTAGGTCTTCCAGTGGCCAGTTTGAGAGAGGAGAACAAAGATGCTCACCGGGACCCTCTATCTTTACGATCTCTGACGTCCTTGCCAAAGGTTTCCAAATGCCTTCCTATTACAGTCACCTCCCTGCTCTACCGTGTGTGTTCAAGGCGATGGATCTCCTTCCCTGATGGCTAAAAACTGCCAGCAATGCTCCTATGTCGTGATGTGCTGTCAACACAATCATCATGACACAATGAGACCAGCGTTAACTGAACTTAACAGCAAAACAAATATCAGGAAGATGGACTGGCATGGACTGGCTTATTTATTTCCTTATTCAAGTCACTCATCAAAACCCTCACCATTTTCTCGTTTATCAGAGGTCACCATCAAATTTCCAGCTGCCACTGAATTTCCAGGCACAACCAAGCACTGATGAATCCACGAGGTCTTTCTGCCACAGAAATTAAGCCTCATTTGCGAACTTTCCCCAATGTCATATGAATCATTTTGACTATCCTGATTTTATCAGCAGAATCCAAATTTTTCTTCTTCCTGGTGAACATTTCTCTTAAAGTTGTTTTGTTGTGGAAACAAAAAATACTTACACAATGAGGATGATCGATGATTGGATGACAAAATAAGCTCTTTTAAAATGCTCATTATACATCTATTGGCGTTGGCTTGCTCATTGTGAGCTACAGGCTGCAATTACAGGGACCGGCTCTCTCTCCGAGGGAGCACACACAGTAGCCGTGTTTACATTGCTGCGAGAGAGGCCTCTGGAGCCAACAGCGCTAGTAGGAAAGAAGCACATGACTTTAAAAAAAAAAAAAAAAGAACAACAATAAAAAAAAGGCATGTACTTTTTGGCCGGCACCAGACACTGACACTGCAAGCAGCTGTGCCCGGTATGTGCCTCAGGGGTTAGTTATGGTCCCTCTGCCTGGGGTCACCACATGTCCTGCCTGCTTCCAGAGCAGCGTGAATACATCCCATCCTCACACACATCAGGTCAGCAGAGCAAGGGGGACCGTCACCACCCAGCACTTTGTGGGGAGCAGCAGTGGGAGGCAAAGCATCCTCACCCAGGGCTGAACACAGACCAGCTCTGCTGATGGCTCCGCTGTCTGAGGAAGCTTTGCTTCACAGCAAAAAAAAAAAAATTGTAGCCAGGACAAAAATATCTGTGACAGCTGCGCGTATCCCACATCCGCCCACCAGTCTGGTTTGCCACCCTGCCCCAAACACTGGTGTCAGCGCAACTGGGGAGTGAAAAGGAAGGGATGGAGCAGCCAGGGGCCAGGCTGCAGCAAGGACTGCTTAAACCAGCTTTGCCAGAGGCAAGTGTGTGAAACCACAGAAGGAGGTGCCAGAAGATGTCTAGTTCATAGGTCCCAAAGACCAAGGCTGTGTCCTCTCTCCTCATGAAAAGGGAGGCTGAAAAGCCTGAACAAGAGGCACAAGGCACCCTCTGTAGATTTGCAGACAACACCGAATTAGGTGGGGGGAGTTGCCGTGCTGAGAACCCATGCTTCAATCCAGCAGGACCTTGGGAAAATTGAGGCCAACTCCCTCACGAAGTTTAGCAGAGACATGTGAAGTAACACACTGAGCTGGAATAACCCCAAGCATCAGTTCAGGCTGGGAACCAACTGGTTGAAGAACAGCCCTACTGAGAAGGACCCATGGGTTTTTTTGAGAGCAGCTTACATAAGAGATAAAAGTTCCCTCTCACCACAAATGAGGAAAACCGCTCCTCGTAAGAAGTTCTCACAGGAGAACAAGGGAAGTTATCATCCCTTCTCTTTGGTGCTGGTGAGACTGTACCCGTTTGAGCCTCCTGTTCAAGAGGGAGGTGGAGAAGCTGGACGGGATCCAGCAGGTGAACTGCTAAAACACTCAGGGCCTAGAGCACTTCTCCTGTGAAGAGATCTTGAGGGCATCAGACTTGCTGAGTTTGATAATGATGAAGTTAAGACTGGATGTAATAGCAGCCCACGAGCTATGCAAAGGCAGGTAAAAAGATGATGGAGCCAAACCCTTCTCAGTAGCAGCAGTGATCAAGGCAATGGCCACAATTGGGGCTTGGGGTTTAGATTGAACACTAGGAAAAACTTCTTCACCAGAGGACTGGAACACTGGAACAGGTTACTACACAGGCTGTGGCATCTCCATCCTTGGAGGTATTCAAGAATCAAGCAGACAGAGCCATGGTTGATTCAATCCAATGTAGGCTTCAACTCTGTTTTGGGGTGGAGGTTAAATTAGAGACATCCAGAGGTCACTTCCCACCAACACTTCAACAAGTCTATGAAGTCCAGCTGCAATGGATACTACAGTCCTGACACAGGTTTTAGTGTGCCCCACAGTCTCACTTCTGCTCAAGGCAATGTCTATGTCTCCACACAGGTAATGCCTAAGCACACATAAGAAGTCCACAGCTTCTCAGCTCCTGAAGAGACTCATGGTAAAAGGTCCACATGTTGCTCTACTGCATGTGCTCTCCTGCCCCGTTGAGACTTCTAAGCAAAAAGCATCCAAAAAGTGGTTATATTTAACTCTGGAGGAAAGGCATTATTATAATTTGGACCTGGCAAAGCAACAGTGACAAGACACATCCTCTCCAATGTAAACTCCTCAAATGTGAAATGATTCCAGGATAATAATTAGACACAGTTGAGCGTGTAGAAAGATCTGAAATGCTCCAACCCAGGGCATTTATCTGTTGTAGGACAGTACGAAGCATGAAGATGTACTTTACAGAGCCTTTTATCTCCCCTTAAACACTTTAGAGACAGTTTAAGGAAAACATTTTAAGACTCTTCATGTACTCAAAATGCCTTTCAAATAGCCCCTCAGAGAACTCTTTGTACCTTAGCAGAATCACAATTTACAGCTCACAAGACCACTAGTCCATCATAAATACTATGACCTGTAAAAACTCAAAATATGAGAAAACAATGAGCATTATTATTATAATATTTGGTCTTTGCTTCAAAGCACTCCTCCATCAAATGAGGTTTTTTCTTATAGAAATGCTCTGATTAGATGATTCACACAATTAATCCATAACCAAGAAGAAGATAAACTGGAAAAGGCAGTGTGGTTTTCTTGTAGTAGCTACATATAGTCTGACTAATTATTCCCAACTGGAATATCCATATATAAAAGCACTTTTGCAATGACAGTAATTTGTACAATTATTCTAATAACATGTAATTCCCTTAATTTTTATAAACTCAGTTTAAGACCCTTTTTTATTGTGTTTGCACAGCAGTTCCTAAGTCTAATAATGAAGTCTCCCGAGTCCCCTCCAAGGTAAAGTAAGGTGAGGTGAGGTGAGTAGAGACTCATTTCTACTGACTAGTTACAAAATGCATTTATTTCCTCAATATTCCTTTCTCCCTGCCAATATCACAGATTTCCTGCTCAAACAAGGTGTCACCTCTCATCTTTGCAAGTCCTGGGGGGCAAGTTATTCCATTTGTATTAACTTCGTATGATGGCACACAGTGTGGATGTGCCCTACACATGCAAATATCCTACCAGCATTAAGTAACGAGCAAGCACTCTTACCTTACAGGTGAGGATACTAAAGGGCAAACTGACTTCCCATCACCGAGACAGTGACAGATCTGTGAGTAAAGCCCAGGATCACGAATCCCAGTCTATATAGCCTAGCTCTCCTTAACAGCCATACTGTTAGAGCAGGGAGAGGCCATCTCTTTCAAGGTGGGATATGCTGTAATGAAGCCTGCCACTTCGCTTTCTTCACATGCATACAGGGATAAACTTAAGAACTGTTTGACAAAAATCAGTGGAGTTACACAAATGTAAAAGCCATGTAGGTGGAAGAAGGATCACAAAAGGAAGGATTATCTTTCCACAGCAGCAGTGGCTTACATTGACTTCTCTTTGCAATGACTTTAGTGAGATCAATAGAAATGTGACAGTTTTAGCTCATTTCCACACAACCCAGGGCAGTTGTGCTTGCAATGGTTTAAGAAACTACTGTTTCCAAATTTTTTAAGACAAATCAGCACCAATTTCAAGTCTCTTTAATACACAAATCACCTGACCACCAAGGTACCCCTGTGGTATTCATAAGGACTTCCTGTGAGCCGAATGGGATGGCAGCCTGAGGGCATGAACCGTAATGAATATCCTCAGATAAGATGACCCAAGTGACCAGAGCATAAAACTGCTCCATCCTCACTCCCAAACCAAGGCTTGTTGGTTTGTTTTCATAGTGAAATAACTAACCTCACTGCAAAACCCTCCTGGGGACCGTTGATTTAACTTTTCCCATGATGTAGTTAGGGAAGGTCAGCAGCAGTTCAGATGCACAGTATTCAATATTGCTGGCTATACCATGGCAGAAACTACCTATTTCTTGTCTCCTTCAGGTTTGATCGCAGAGCAGCTGTTAGACTCGAGAGACAGCAGACACTGAGGATATAATCGAAGCTCACTGTAGCAAGCAGAAACCGTTGTCTTCAGTAGAATATTATCTCAGGCTAGAAGTACTCCCATATTTCATAGTAAAGACAAGCCTCAGACTTTCAGAGGAAGTTTTCCTTTGTTCTACTTCAATCAATCAGTGCCAATTAACCAACATTTAGTTTCAGCTCAAGGAAAGAATGACAGAAATAATTATGTCCTGAGACAGACATCCCGTCAGCTTCTCCAAACCTATTAACCACCTCAGATGAATTGGCAATCAATTAACTGAGATTAAAAAGTCTGACACACAAGCCACCTTCTTTACAACCCATGTCTAGAGCCAGGATGACACAAAATTACTACTCAGCCTCTGCATGTGTTCATATAAATGCAACATTACTCTGTCCATAAAACAGTTTTGCTGGTTCATCCCAGGACATGGGTTCCTCTGACACTGAAATGCAACATGAACTAGTTCCAGGCTGCCCCTGACCAGGGAATAGAATAAACCACTCCTGACGTGTCTGTGTATAAGGCAGCAGCTAAATAACTGTATTATCACAGAATAGCTCAATTGAGTTATGTGCTATAGATACAGGTTGCCCATGTGAAAGAGACTTGTGGTCTTGAAGACAGGTTATTGTAGATGGATTGAAGATGTGAAAAATACAAATACTAGTGTAAATTAGGAGGATAAGGTCATTGTAGTTTTAGTTGCTTACAAGGTATACGTCTGCTTTCTTTATTTGCCCTAATGTAAACATCTGTTTAGGATAGGACTCACAGTGTCCTAGACTCCCTGGACCATGCCAGCGCGAGCCCGCTGTCTATAAACACTGGAGATGAATCAGATGAATCCTGCCAAACATCTGCTTCCATTTATCAAAACAAGGTTAAGAAACTTGATCATAGTTTATAAACATCTCTTGGGAAGGGACTTTTTGTAACACAAACAGAAGGGAGGCAGTAGCACTGAACGGGAAGCTGACCCCGTCCAGGAGTCCAGCACATAACACCTGGTGTGAGCAGTAGCAGTCACCGAGAGTATTACGTGAGACAACACTGTTATTTTCATTATGAATAAATAGACTAAACCCAAAGTGACATAATCTACTTGGTAGTGTCAAGCCGTCAGATTTATATCTGAACTTCATAACTGCTTTTCAATAGTCTCCATTTATTTGGAGCACTTGGCGTTTTGATTGGCATTACACACTCCACCTGTGAATTTTTTCTTCAAATACATAAAGGAAATAATTCTTGAGGAGTTCTGCCTGCAGGTTTCTTGTTTAGACTTTTCTAACCTTAGCAGTGAGTAAAATTACACGATTTTAATCCAGCAAATCCAAGCATAAACTGCACTGAAGAATGGTCTGTACCCTTGGTGCCAGTGTTAAGGGTGACTTGGAATCCATGGGGAATTCCAGGAAAAAACCCATATTGTGATAATATTTACAAAAGAGGAGGGTTGGATTCCTTAAGTAGCTTGCTAGCTGCCCAAATCTAAGCAATCAAACAGTAAATAAGATGACGACATGGGGAGATGGCACTTGGTGGAGGCCATCAGGGTGACACCCATTGTTATCCCACCTCAGCGGTGGGGAGCTGGGAACAATCACAGACTGTCACCTTTTAGTTGAAAGAAATGTGCTTTTAGTAAAGGTAACTTATTAGCCAGAACTCTCAATCTTAAATATTAATAATTTTACCAGCACTGTGCTCTCTTATAGCACTTAGACAAATCTAAAATCCAATTAACTATACAGAAGGTACAAAGACTGCCTGGCTGATACACACTGAGGAAGACACATGAGAGATGCCAGATCGCCTAGCTCAGAGGCCAAAAAAAAAAAAAAGTGTGTTTTAATACAACCAAGCAGGATCACAGGCCATGGATAGGGACACAGAGCATCAGCCTTACTCACAGGGGGCAATCTGCTGAGGAGATCATAGGAAATGCTCACCTGTGGGTTAATGATGACAAGGCATGTCTCAAGATGAGACTTTGGAGGAGGGGAAGGGGATTTTATTTTAAAAACAAACCCACTTTCACTCACACCCTCATACCCATGTACTCACAACCAGAAAAAAAGCATCTGTCCATCATCCAGGCACCAAGACACGTGTGTCCAGGGTCTGCTCGGAATCCCTCGCAGTGACATGGAGCACAGGGAACACAGCTCTGCAGTCCTCCGCCTGGCTTCTTCCATGGCTGGTGACCACTCACTGCTTTGGGATGTGCTCTTGAACCGTGGAGCTGACAGCAACGGCCTTCTTTTGTCTCTCCCTTCCACCCCACCTCTGTGGGTCATCAGGGCTGACTCACTGTCCTTTCTCTCCTCCCGGAGTGCCTCAAGAATCCAGTACCAACCTTTATCCTCCTGCTATCTCCTCTTTGATGGTCTGAGGCTTTGTTTCAGCCTGGGCGTAGGTTGTCCTTTGCTGTAGGCCATGCCTTGTTTGTTCGATTCAGCCTGAAGGTGTATTGTTGCCATCTCCTGCTCAGCCCAGCCTTACATGGATAAATGTGACCAGAGGTGTTCTTCTGCAGCATCACCTATGGCGATTTAAATGTCACTAATTGCAGATGCAATCCTATGGCTTCTCCTAGATGGGAGGTCACATGGCAGCAGACTTCAGCCAGTGACCCAGAGACCCTGCAAGGGCCCAGGTTTCTCCTAAGAGGTCTGTAGAAAATGATGGCACCGAGCTGGCCAGCTGGCTATAGATCTGACTTTTGGGGGATTCCTATCTCTACTGGAAGTTAAAAAAAAATAAAAAGGTTGAAAACCATTGAACTAGATAATGCAAGAGCCTTCCAGTGGCCTTGAATATGCTATTCATTGAGGTCGGAAGCTGTTATGGAATTTTTCAATACGCGATTTAATCTGGGCAGCTGCAGCTCCAGAAGCAGAGGGAGGAAACCCAGCGACTCTGGAGCCAGGGCCCCTCAGGCAAGGAAAGGGAACATTTTCAATGGCTTTTAGAGGATGCATTGGCCAAGTCACACATGTTACAGCAGTTCACTGGCAGCACTATAAAGCTAGAAAAGCAGTGTCAGGTGAGCTGCCTAGAAGGGTAAAAATTGCTCCCTACTCTACAGCATGCTAATATTTGGGTGTTTGTGGGTTTTAACTGCCTCACAATCAGAAGGCAACTTCTTAAGCATAGGGTTTTAGTGGTCATCTAGACAGAGAGTTAGCAGCACCTCCTCAGCAGGCAGAAGCCTGCGGTGGCACTGACTTCTCAGCATCTGAGGTGTCCCACAGTGGGTTCCGGGGTGATACAGCCCTACCCAGGCAGCAGCATTGCCTCCCCCTGCACCTCCATCCACCCACAGCAGGACATGCCGCACCTCTCCCCTCACCTGCACCAGCAGCGCCAGGAGGCAACTGGCTCCCTCTGGGAACTCTCCTTACTCCAGGAGAATAAAACGGCTTTTTTTTTGTTCTTCAGTGATTTCTCATCCGGATCAGTCCCTGGATCTGAGTGCCAGTGTGGCTGTGCAACTGGTGGTGCCAGCACAGCAGTGGGAGCGGGAAGAGAAGTCAAGGGAGGGTTGGGGATGGATCCTGCCCTCAGCCCACTGAGCCCTCAGCGCTGAGGGTATAGCATAGTCTCAAATCCAGAAAGACCAGTGACAAAACAGCTTTCCATGAACCACTTCGACATCTATCTGCCTCGATGGCGTTCCTTCCCTCCTTGTGCCTGGAAAAGTTTGCTGAAGCTTTCTGCAGATGGGGTCTTCTTTTCCATTCCAGAAAATCTGGAACTTTATTAATAAAGCAAACAAACCCATGAGTCCTAACATTCACTGCTTTCTTTCATTCACACCCAGCATCTCAGGAGAAAATAAAACAAAACGTTCACTGCCTGGTTCCCGCAGGGTGCAGGAGCAGCTTGCAGCAGGGAGAGGTGGCCTGGAGCCGGGGAGCACCCAGGGGACACCGCGACTGTCTCTCTTCACCCTGCACTGTGCAACTCTTCCCAGGCCCTCTGATAAATGTGTGTTGTGACAGATCTTCAAGGGTGATGTCCTCCAGACAAGGGGGTGACACTGCTATGTCCCCACCAAAGAAGAGCCCATTAAACTTTCTGTCCCTCATATGCCGGTAGCCTTTTAGTAGGTGTCTTTGACTTTAGAGACTGATAGAGCCCAGGTATTTGTACTTCACACTCAAATACATCCAACTGTTTTTAAAGCAGAGGGCATTGCCAGCTCGAGAAATATAATCTTATCCCAAGGCCTTGAGAAATTCGGTGGCTTTTGTGTGTCTTCCTCCTCCAAAAGCAGCTCCTGGTCAAGGGCACCCGACACTAACCGACGTTGATAAGAAGACCGCATCCCCCACTGCTGCAAATGGTCCTACTCCTCAAAGTGGGTCAGGCCCTATATTTTGTTAAACAAAAACCCACCACAGCCTGGTGACAGGCATCATGCAGGCAGCGGCTGGGGGAGAGCTCCCTGTCCATCTCCAGGTACCCTCAGTGCCAAGGGATGATGGAGGCCTCAGTTCAAGCTGCAAAGTCTGCATGACAGCTTTAGTCCGAAAGGCAGCAGCATCGCTCCACGCAGGCAGGGACCATCTTCATCTTGGGGCCAATTAACCTCCGTGAGGCGAGGGGAGGACAGCAAAGCTCCCTGGCAAAGGCACCTTCTGCAGCATCTGTGAGATGGGGCGAATCTGGGGCGTAAGTGAGGTTAGAAAACAGACCCTAATACAAACAGAGCTGAAGGGAAGGTTGGATATCCTTTAAACATGTTTTAATGGTAGAGGAAGCCCATGTCCGAACATGTGTTTTATCTCCCTGCAGATACATAATAGCTGTGGAGGGATCCTGGAAGTGCAGGGAAACAGCAGCGACTCGCCATCCCCTTGATAACAGGGGCCTTGAAGGAAGATATGCTCCATGCCCCCAAAAGACCTCCCAGCTGTCATAAATGCTTTGCTAATTTTGGTTTTTCAGATGCAAGGTTTGTGTGGCCTTTGCCAGAACAGGACCCTGGTAAGGATCCATCCTGTGCCTCCGTTTCCCCACTTACACAGCCAGGGTAACTGGCCTGTCCCCACAGGAGTGCTAGGAAGATGGATTGGTTAATATTTGCTTAGCGCTCTGGAGATAGCACTATATAAGTCTAATTACATTTTATGCCCTCATGTGATAAGGATGTCATCTTGGATTAGAGGGGATTAGTTGTTAATGCCATTCCTGTACATACCGGTCCCCTCCAGGGCTTTGATTTCTGCTGAGAAGGTTGTTCAGTCTGCTTTCAAATCAGCAAGGACCTCCTAGTTATGTTAATCAGGGAAATCAAAGGCTTTTGGTGGCTGAAAACAACACTCGATGGATACCTGGAGATGTCTTCAGCCAAGCAGAGGTGTGTGCTCAGTGAACACTGGTGCACACTCAGCATCCTTCTTGCTTTAGCATCCCTAAACCTTTAACAGGACTGGGGGAAGAGGGTTGAGTGTGTCTCCTTCCTGCACGCTGGGCTCCAAACACACCGCTGAGTTATTCAGTACAAGCACTAAGTTAATGTTTAGCCCTCACCCAAAACACGGAGATTGCCAAATGCCAAAGGAAATGGAGTGAGAAGCCACATGCCACTAACAATTGTAGGGCAAAATGCCACCGAGAGGACATCCCCACATCCCAGCAGTGCCGCTTGCAAAGGAGTGCTCCGATCTGCAGCAACATCCCAGAGCAAGCGAGAAGGGAATCTGGCTCCCACGCTGCACGGTGAGAGCCAAGCGATTCACAGGGATTTTGCTTTCCAAAGCCTATTGCTGTGAAGTTTATAGCCTTACATCTGCAGTGGCCTTGGCCACTCTCAGAGGACTGCCTGGACAGCCAGAGTTCTCTCCCCTGGTTGCAGAGCTATCAGGGATGGAGCCGAGATCCCTTCCAGGGATCCCTTTCCAGTGCTCCCACCTGCTCCGAGCACTGGCTCACCCGTGGCGTGGGCTGGATTTCAGCTTCTGACTGGGAAGGAAAAGGGCTCTCCTGCCCCCACCTCCCACTTGCGTGGGTTTGTCCCAGAGGAAGCCCTCAGCTGCTGGGAGCAGCTTTGGCTCATCAGCACAACAAAGCAGCTCAGTGGAAAGGAAAACCTCCAGGGACTTCTCAAGCTACACTAAACTTCCAGAGTCGGATCCCACCACACTCCTTCAGCGGGGACTCTCTGCAGCCAGATATAAACCAGGGAGCTGCAACATGAAGTGGTGGGAACTGGTGGAGAGGGGGCACTGAACAACAGCAAAGCTCTTGCAAACACCCCTAAAAGCATTAAACCGCTATTCACCCAGGCTGCATGGTGATGGCCAGGGAACCATGTCAGCATAGGCTGGCAGGAGCGTTTACCAAAATCCTCGGAGGAGATGGTCTTCCCTGCAGCTATAGCTGGGAGCAGAAGCTGGCAGCCTGAACTTGTCGCAGCAGCAGCATCAGTTCCCAGCCAAGTGGAGAGGTGCTACCAGGGCAATGGGGACCCCATTGAAGCAGATGCTGAAGATGCTGGAAGGATGTTTGGAGAATGCCAAAACCTCGGCAGCAGTGGAGCAGGACATTTCCCTGGGTCCAGCCATAATTGAACAGCTTGCTCTGTGGCACAGTGTCCCCAGCAAAGACCGCTTGAAGCCTCAGACAACCCTTCACTGCAGGTCCTGACATTCCAGTCATGGGGTGGTGCTTCCCTCCAAGCCTGTGGGAGCAGACGGATGCTTGCTGGCCTCGGGAAATCAGCTGGACACGCAAAGGAAGCATGGACATGGCTTTTTGCAGTTTATATTTCTGGGAATAGGCAGCTGCTAGTCTAAGCTGTGCATGAAGGAGAGAAATGGGTATCCTTGCAGTTATACACCGGAAAATCCATGTCCTCCAAGCAGGGCAGCCCGTCATTCACCCACAGCATTTTGGAGAGGGGTTGCTCTGTATTGTTCGCATTCAATAAGAAATGAGACTATTTTTTAATTCGTTAACACAAATAAAATGACCTCAGAGAAAGGAGGAATTGCAGCTTTCGGGAGAGGTTTGGGGTGCAAAGGGCACTAGGATCTCTTTATGGTCCCAGAGGCACCCATGACAGCACTGAGAAGCCACAGCTGAGCGAGGCAGAGGGTGGCCAAACCTTCAGCCCCAGCTCTGAAGTGCCCATCAGGGCTCAGACGAGCACAGCGCAGGCTGAGCCAGCTGGGAGCTGAGCGATGCTGGGCTGGTGCTGCTGCTCCAGGGCCAATAGGATGCAAAACCAACTGGGGCTTTCTGCCTACCTGGGTTAGCTCTACAGGAAAAATAAATACCTTCATTTCTTTCTTATTGTTGGCCAGAAGAGCCGGCCTGTTGCAAGACAGGGACTAAATTGCTGCTGCTGTCAGTCCGGGTCAGTGCTACCTGTCTCCCAGGGCAAGAGGAGCTGGGGCACAGGTAGGGGAATCCTATTTAACTGCATCCAGCATCCTTAGCTCAGGCCAGTCCTGGAAGGCAGAGCTGAAGCTGGCCAGGAGACCAAATTTTCATTCCTAAAAAAATAAATTAAAATTCAAGATTTTGAAGAAAAAAAACATGTTAGTTCGGTGTCTGGAACAAGATATGTTCCCTGGAATCCAGCCCATGGCACAACAAGCACTAGGGGCAGTGCGATGAGGGGTGCTGGGAATCATGGGACTGCAGATGCCACCAGGATGCCCTGGCTTGGTGCAGCCCATCCAGAGCCACAAGGGAGCTGGTGCCCTGGGAGCCACAAGCTTCATGCTCCTTCGGCTGCAAAGACCAACCTCCCTCCCAGCAGCTGCTCCAAATGCAGGCATGGAGCCAAGCTGTCAGAGAAGCCAGCAGGATCCCATTAGTAATTTTATCAAACTCAACATTTTTTGGCTGAACATTTCCATTTCAGTGAGTCAGCAGCCTTGGAAAGTGCTTGGTGGAGGCAGCAAAGCTTGAGGTGGGTGCGTGGAGAAAAGGTCCCTGGGACATGCACTTGACCTGGCGCAGACCCGGCAGCACGGACATGGTGCTTAGAAGGAGCCACATAATGAACTGCCCCACGTGTTGGCTTATTATCCTCCAGTCTGTTCCTTGTCCATCAACAGAAAAGCTCATCCAAGCTGAGTTTTCAGGTTAAGTAGAACAGCATCCATCAGGTCAAGACAACAGAAGGATTCGGCCCCTGGCTCATTCACTCTTCAAGAGTTTCTTTCCCCTTTGTATGCTCAATTAAATCATCATTTTTTCAAAATTAGGCATGGCAACAAGTCAACTTTATTACCCCAACTATTAACAAGTTCTCTTCATGTAAATTTTTCTTGCTAAAGCTAAGACTTCTTGCCCCATCCGCAGAGAAGGGATCATTCCCCCCCCCAGTGCAATCCCTCTCACATATTTGAGGGTTGCTCTCATATCTCTGCAGGCCTCTTCTGTCGCCTGTTATCCAACCCAGGTCGAGCTTGCTGGGAGTCATCACGTCCTCGCTGATCTCCAGCCACCCTCCAACCTGCCCACATCTTCCTTGTCCCAGCGTGAAGCTGGCCTTTCTTCACAGCCCTTGTCTGCAAACCCCCAGCGCCTTCTTCCAGCAGGTCCTCACGCCCTTCACAAGGATTTACAGCCTGGCTGTCACTCGGCAGGGATGGAGTTGTTAGTGCTGTCGGAGAGATGGAGGAGATAGGGCAGGGGATGCAGGCACAGGGGGAGCCAGCAGACGGGAGACTTGCTGGGAGCCCAAAAATGCTGCCAGCTCCCATTCCCAACTCCCTCTCCAGCCACTGGCCAGGGAGTTTGTACACAGGGAGCAGAGCCGGGTCTTCAACATCAGGTCGCAGCGCTTGGACCGGGGTTTCACCTGCCCCAAAACAGGGAATGGCTCCAAGGCAGCTCGGAGGGACAAGGCAGGGTGTAAAACTGGGCTGGGGACTCACAGCACAGACCAGGTCATGTTTCTCTCCCCTCTTTTTTTTTCTCTTTTTTTCCTTTGTTTTGGCTTTTTGATCAGGATGGGTTACAGGAGGACAGGCAGATGGCGAATCTCGCCGAGCAGGCCTTGGCCACTCACCTCCCTCTCCCAGCAGCATCCGTGGGGCTGCAGAGCATCGGCTGCAGAGACCTCCTTGCAGGAAAAAGCAGGAAAAAACTGGCAGGGAGTGGAAATGAGTGGCAAGCAGATTAGAAACCCAGCTCCTATTTATAGACCGGCAGCCCAGAAACTGCCCCTGCGACAGGACCATCTGTTTAACCCTTTCAGCCCTGAGCACCAACTCACAAGGTGCTGAGCCAGCCCTGGCCCGTGCCGGAGGGGTGAGGGAGCGTTTCAGCCAAGGGGAGGCAGGAGACCCCACACCAGGGCACTCCATGGCACAGAGGGGGCAGGAGGCAGGTTTGGGCATGATGGACCTTGCAGAGCCACTGTCCAGTAAGGAGGATGGGGATGGAAATGGGGTTACAGGTGTAAAAGAGTTGGGTCACAGGGACAAGGAAGCGAATATTCCAGTGTCCTGCTGCCCAGCGGCCAGAGCAAGCCAAAAATATTTCCTCTAATGAGGATATAACGAACAGGTTTTAGGGGCAACTCCAATGTTTCCAGCCTCTTTTGTGACCCCCGAGCTTTGGCAGGGATGAAGGTAATGGGGCCGTTGCTTTGAGGGTCACTGCACACCTGTGGCCCGTGAGCAGCTGCTGATGCTAGTGGAGGGCTGCTTCCTGAAGGTCTCCTTTGACTACTCTTCCTGCTGTCACTTTGTGGTGCTTTTGTGCCATACAGAGTCATTAAATACAGAAACTGGGTTTTGCCAGTTTGCTCAGCCTCCTGCTTTCCCAGGTCTAGATTTCACCAAAAGCAGTGGCAAGCAGAGACACATCTGGGAGGGTGAGTTTCATTATGAAAAAAACCCTTGAGGCACCCCAAACAGAATAAAAGAGCTGCTTAGCTTTGCCATGCCATGTTAGACTTCAGCATAACCCATTTTATCCGCAGAAGAGAAAGCGCTGCAGCACTGAAAGAGGGCAGGTTTAGACTGGACATAAGGAGGAAATTTTTTACGATGAGAGTGGGGAAGCACAGGAACATGTTGCCCGGAGGGGTTGTGGATGCCCCATCGTTAAGCGGTCAAGGTCTGGTTGGATGAGGCTTTGAGCAACCTGACCTAGTGAACAGTGTCCCTGCCAATGGTGGGTGGGATGGACTAGATGATCTGTAACCACCCATTCCGACCCAAACCGTTCTATGATTCTGTGAAAAAAAGGTGCCATAGCTGCTTAGGTGAGAGTCGGGGTTTGGTACCTGGCCAGCAATCGCTCCCCAAATGGTGATCTCCAAGTGTGAACGGTGATCTGCTGCGTGCTGGCCACACGCGGGCTGTCCTGCACCACCAGCAATGCAGCTCCTGCGCCGGCAGCAGCACGCAGGCAGCGGGGAGTATTTTTCACTCCATTTTACCTCCAGCAGCAGAGCGGTTCCCCCAGACCACCCCTGCTCCCCTGCATGGGGATGGCTGCACAAACGTAGGGCTGAGCGCGGGCAGGTTGTGTTGCAATTCTCCATCATTTAAGAACCAAACCTTCCCCCACAGAAACCCCCTCAGCTACAGGCCTCAGCTGTTCGCCGCCTCTGCACAGAGTTTCCAGCTGTTCTCCCGCTTCCTTGTGTCAATAGCTATTTTTACAAGATTGCTTTTCTTTACTTCTTAATTGATCTAAATCCTTTCCCTTAGTTTTCTTGTTAAAGGTGGATTTAAAGAGAAGGAGTTCATTATCTTGGCCATTTTTGAGTCATTATGAATTTCATCCCTCTCCTCATTAATTACTCATTACCCCTCAGCTCTGGAAGGCTGCTTTGTCCCCGATGTGTTTGTGAGCAGCTTCCCTGGCACCCTGTAATCCCTGCGTTAGCTCGGTCTGGTTTATGCTGCCTTCTCTTTCCCCTCCGCTGCTCCCCATCCCCTCCGCTCCCAAACGAGCTCTCGCCTTCTCACTGCGCCCGAGCGGCTGTTTCCCGCTGAGCCCTCCCGCAGCCGCCCAGCACCGGGTCCCTCTGTGAGTTGAAGCCCCACGAGCATCGTCCCCATGCGTTGTCCCTGCCCCAAGGGACAAGCACCCATCCCTGCTGGACAACAAGGAGAGCTGCTAGCTCCTGGTTAATGGGCTGGCGCTGGAGTTTGGATATAAATGGCTCTTTTTTGGAAAGCAATGGCTTTGCTTGGCGCGTTTCAGGACCTGCCAAGTTATGACAAAGCAGCACGGAGAGTAGTAACGTTGCGTAAGGGCCTTGGGTTTAACAGGCCAATATTTCCCGAGCCTTTGGCTGTAGCCAGATCCCCAGGGAGAACCTGAAACGTGTAAGCATCTCCTGTGCTACAGCTGCAGCATCCAGGGGAGCACAGCGGCTGCAATGGTGTAATCGTCCTCCCATCCACCCATGAGTGCTGCTCCAGCAGGGGAGAGCCGTGCACAGTGTGGGCACTCAGATACTGACCCTGCTACTGAAACCACCTTCTTCAGCCCATTTTGCACACACACATTAGCTACAACCCCATATCACTCACAAATGGATCCGTGACTGGGCATCACGACGAGCGATAGTCTTTCTCTACGCCTAAACATGCACACAACCACCCAGTCTCTGCTGGCAAGAAACCCCCTCCATCCCAGCCTGATGCTCAGATTGACTTTCATGCCCATGTTGCCCCAGCAGCTTCCCAAAAGCCTTGCATGACATTTTTTTCCCCATCGCAGCAGGGGATGGAAATTTATGGTCTGTCCTCTCCTCCCCGAGGTCAGTATTACATGCATTTCTGCGCTGAGCCTCCTCCCAGCAGGCTCCTGCCGGGACTTGGGGGCGCTCACCCGGGGAAGGCCCTTTCTGTGCTTCATGGATGCGTATGAGAAGGCAAAGCAGGAAAAATGTGTTGGGTTGGTAAAGGGAAGAGAGGGGTGTGCGATATTTGCTCGGGGAGGGTAAACAAGGGTTGCACAAGCAAGTAATTGGGTTGCACAATCAGAAGCTGTGGAATTATTTAACTTAACAAGTTACCACTGATCAACTGAGCTGCACTTTCTCAGGGGTTTTAAGCCAAAACATCTTATTCTTTAACTGGAGCAAATTAAGATAAGGCACCTGGTCCAGGAGCGCAATTCTGCTGACACGCACTGAGCCGCTCCTCTCCTCGGCGCATCCCTCGGTGGGAGGGAAGGGGTCGCAAAATCGTTTGAGATTGGGGAAGGCAAAGTGCTGGGCTGCGAAGAGATCAGCAGCAGTTCAGACCCTCCAGGACAGAGGAATGAATTGAAAATGGGCTGCAAGTGCTCAGAGCAAGCCTTCGCGCTTGCCAGGAATCTGCTAACTACCTTTAATTGCTGGCAGCAACTCCGGTCCTCCACCAGAGGGGAGAGCCCAGCAAAACCATCTAAGCCAGCAATTACAGCCATTCCTCATTCTCCATCTGTGAAGCAATCATGTGGCTTAGGACAACAGGGGACTTCGTGACAAAGGAGCTACAAGGGACAGATACTTTGAGGTGGTTCAATAAACAAACACCCCCTTGTCAACACACTGCAGTCTCAGCCCTAAAGGACACGCCAAAATCCAGCACAGAAGGAGCCAGGAGACAGAGCAAGAGGATTATTTTCTTCTGCTCCTGTATTTCATTTGCAGTAACCGCTCTGGGATGCTCCTGTCGAGCTTTTCACTTGCTACGGTTGCATCCCGCAAGACTCTTGGCTTCTGCCGTGCTGCTCCTGCAGCAAAGAGGGATGGCCTGTGCTGGCACCCCTGGAGGTGCAAGTCTTGGCACTGAGATTTTTGTGTATTTGTGTATTTTCCAAAGAGATTAGCAGAAGATCAGACGCGGGCCAGTGAGTGCCTGGAAGTATGAGCCATTGCTGGGAGAAGACAACTTCTCCGCGAGGAGCTCTGTGCATCTGGCAATGATTGGTGATGAGCCAGCAGCTGCAGCTCCATCTTGGCCATCTTCTTTATAAACTGAGCAACAGCCCGAGGGTTTGGTAAAACCCAGTCGCAAGGTACAGGAGGTGCACTCTGCAGATGGAGCAGGCAAACGCCCAACCTCTTCTGGTCCAACCCTTACTGCCTGGAGTTCCGAAGGGAAAGGAGACCTCCAGCCATGCAGACAGTCCTCTGCACAAGTCTTGCACAAGCTGCCAGAATGACCTATTTCTGCATCTGCGGGATGTCCCTCTCCTTGGCCCCCACAAAGGGTTTTGCAAGGACTGACCGTTTTAAGCACGTGTCAGTGAAATCCAGCTCAGGTTGTCCAATACCACCGCATTTGCAATGCCTCAGACTTCTGAGCTTTTCCAAATCCCTCAGGGCTATAAAGGGTAATTTAGGCCAGCATCTGGAGTTTTACAAGGCAGAGGAGATAGTGCTCTATTCATTCTCTCTTCTCTTTCTTATCACCACAGGTACCTGGTACTGCTCAAGAAAAAAAAAAAAAAACAACATGTGGGAAGTGCTCTGGGAAGAAGCCAGGGTCACTGGGTAAGGGTGGACCTTCCCTCGTACCGCTCTGGCATGCGGCAGAGCCAAAAAGGACCCTGCCACCACAGGGGTGAGATGGTCCATCTGCAGCTGGGAAAGCTATCACTGCTCCTCACTCCCAGCTGGGCCTCCAAATCTTGATGCAGAAGGGTCCCTGGGCTGGCAGGAGAGAGGATAGTTCAGTGCCTTACCCAGCATGGCCACTAGAACCACTGAGTCCTGATAGCTGGTGCTCACACACAACACTCTCCATGCACTCCATCTGGGAATATTCACACCAAAAGCCTCCCATAGGAAACGTCAACCTCCCATGCTCTCCTGACTCCCTCGCACTCACCACAAGGTATTTGAGGACCTTTTACTTTGATGCTAAAGGAACAACATCAAGGTAAGAGTCATACCTTGGGGGATGTTTTCCCGGTGTAGAGCACAGCTCCACTACAGGTTTTTTAAAATTGTGATGAGCTATGATTCCCCCAGGATAACACACAAGCACTTGAGCACACCTGCCCCCCAGCTACTTCAAATTCAAGTTATTCGTCTTTTGGTACCAGGAACAAAGACCTGTGCAGCTTCCAGAACCCCTTCTCCTCCCCCAAACGCTTAATCACACAAATCTCTACTGCCACGTATTTTAAGAACTCTGCAATTCTCTTAATGAACCTCGTAACACAGGCATCTTTTGAAGCCCTTGCTTCCTGAGTTATGTGACTTTGCACGAGACCATCAGCGTTCAAACAGCACATGGCCTTCCAGTTTGTACCATCACAAGTATCCCCTAAATCATGACTTCTCAAAAGCTTTCAAAAGCTGACGGCAAAAGACCAGGACCCCAAAAGATCAGCTGCCCGCTGGTCCCACTGCCACTCACAGACCGGTGCCAGAAGGAAACAGCCAGCCCACCACGTACCCTCTAATTAATACGTGAAAACACAGCAGCCAGGGCAGGAATAAGAGCAAATTCTTTACAAGCAAAGGCTGTCGGAGTGAAGAGCTGTGTTGGAAAATGAACACACTTTAATATTTCTCTCCCCAAAAGAAACCCAACTTCCACTTATTCTAGGGCAAACTCAAAAGGTTTTATTTTAATTTTTTTTTTTTAGCAAATTCTATCACGTAAATGTTAACAAAAACATCTGTACAATTGCCATGATACACTCAAAAGTGAAACAAATAAGATATAAATACAGATATGGATGTAACATGACAAAAGCGGAAAAAATAGAAAAAAAATACATGCGCATGAACACGGTGCCAACAAAGTCATTTCTCATGGCTGGCATTTTTCAGAGCGGTTTTTACTTCCCATTTAAAACATTGTTAGCAACGTCCTGCTGTATACTACAAAGGTCTATTTTTCTGTCCCTTAATATGTAATATTATGCTTGATAAATAAAGGGGTGGGGAGAAAAGGTTTTTTGATGACAAAGATGCGAGTTACATTACTTATACAGGGTATTGTTAAGCTAGTAATAAGCAATAAAAAAGACAGTCTCGTATTGTATTGTAATCCAGGCAAGCACACATAGTGTACCTTAAGAAAGCCACATGCCTCGATATTTCTGCACTACATGAGAACTACAGTACGTAGACCTGTGGGGCGGGTGGATCCGGTATTTGCCCATGCCCACGGAGCACTGGTGCAGCCAATGGCAGAAAAAACATCCACATCTGAGATTTCGGCAACCTCGCAGCCAGGAGCCGCTGTCTGCTGAGAGTTTTCTCCCATTCAGACTTTTAAAGCATGGTGGGCAAAGAAAATACACTTTTTTCTTTTTTTTTTCTTTTTTCTATTTTTTTTTTTTTGAAAGGTACGAAAAATCGAAGCCCTGCATAATGGGCAGCAAGGAAAAAAAAAAAAAAAAAAAAAAGGCAGCTGCAGTAGGTGGCTACTGCTGGGAGAACGTGAACACAAGCTTCACCGGTGCGGTGAGGCACTGCCAGCATGCAGATCCTTCTCTGCAAGCGCGTGCGGACACTGGGATTTGTAGCCAGAGAGACCTTTATGCTTGTTGAAGAGAAAACAAAATGATTGTACAGCTTGTTGAAGTCAGAACACTGGAGATCAGAGAGGTGACATTCAGAGCTAGCCCTTTGAGTACTTCAAAGGAAACACACACACACACAAAAAAAAAAAAAAAAGTAGTGGGGTTATGTTCAACATACTAAACAACCTTACTATGTACATTATACGCAATGATTTATAAATACCTAAGCAGAATGCTCCCTACTGTATACAGGTATAACATCTAGAGTACTCAAAGGATGAACAGTCCTCGACTGACTCACGTAACAAAATTAAGTAGCACATTAATGAGCATCTGTTGACAAACAGAACCAAATCTGATTCAGAAAGTAAGGCCTGGTTCTACCGTTTGCAGCTCCAAGTGTGCCAACAGTATCGGAAAACGCAGGCTGGTGGCGGGAGCCGCAGCAGGTCGCGCGTGCCTTTTGAAGGACGAGCTGTTAACTCCGACTGTAGTGTCAGCGCACACGCGAGGGTCAGTTCAGGGACGTTACAGTGCGTTCACTCTCAGTGCATACTAACAGGATTTTATAAAACATATAAAATCATTTGAGAAGGAATTCAATTCCTGGAGATTTGCTACAGTGTGCCATTCAAGAAAAAAAAAAAACAAAAACAAAAAACCAGCAAACAGTGATGGACCAAGCTCCATCACAGCTGGGAAGGACTAATCACCTTCTCAACCCCAGAACTGGAACAGAAGATACTGAACAACTGAGATGGGGAGAAAGAGAGGCATAAATACTAAGTGGTTAGAGTACAAATTAAAAAAAACAAAAACAAAAACAAAAACACAAACCCGCTACTAAAAACTCAGACAAGACAGCTAACTGCTGCCAACAAGTCGGCTGAATATTTCCTCAAAAGGGAAAATAAATTCATGTTAAACTAAAATAATTTGTATCATTCAAAAAAATTAAAAAAGAATATTCTAACAAGCATACTGAAAGATGTTGAAAAGAAATGGTCCACAGAAAGGGAGACGCCACCATGGAGCAGCCAATCCTCCTCCTCCTCCTGAGGATGGCTTTTCTGAGCCTGCGGAAAGACCCCGGGGGAATCCCATCCACCAGGATCGCATGGTTTCTCCTGCCGTGGCATTACTTGTTGGGAAAGATGAGGGAACTAGCCCTGCAGCCAGTGAAAACCTGGACACATCCTGACAAACTCAGGAGCAGGTCATCTCCTCCACTCTCAAGACAGCAGGGAAAGGGATCAACAAGCTTTGCACAGTCCCCACCAGCCCCAACCCCTCCTGAGCCAGGAACAGGAAGGGGAGCCGGCACCAAGCATCACCTCCCAGCATAGCTCCTCGGGGCTGGGGCTGAGACACACAGGGAGGAACTGATGGAAAGGAAGGACAATAAGGATTTATCCTCCCCACCGCACTCCCCTGCTGTGGTACTGGAAGCTCTCATGTTCTCAATATGCTACCAAGGTGTCCCTTCACCTCCCCAAAGGAGAAATAGAGGGGGCTAGAGACACGGAGGTACTGAGAGCAGCCAGGGAACGCACAAACATCACCACAGCTACAGCCGTAAGCTGCAGGTCCACCATCCTCTTGCATCACTGGCACAGGGGGCAAAAAGTCAGTTCTGACTCATTGCAGGTTTAGGGTGAGTATTCCTGACAGCCAGGATCCAGCCCAGGGCCAAACACAGCATTAGCATCCTCCTGCTTCCCCTGGTTACAGGCAGAGGCAGGGGGAGCTCACCCTTGGCGAACAGAAGGGTCTCCCATTGGGGAAGGGTGGTTTTGTGGGGTATCTGACTGCTGGTGGTTTGGCTCTGACTTGGTCTGTGTCATCAAGCTGCAGAAGGATTTGCCCCCACTGCAGCTTCACCCAGAGCACCCTGCTGACAGCAGTGCCCAGCGAGGGCCCTCCGCACCCCACCGAAATGCAGAGGGCCCAGGAGGGCTGTGCATGGGGCTGGCTGGGAAGGAGGAGGTTTCTACAGGCAGCTAACAGCACTGTGGGCTCTTCAGGCACAGGAGGAGAGCTGTGGCAGGCAACCAGCGCTGTCCCACTGGCTCAGCAGGTGCTTCCATAGGGTCTTTTTGTTCAGTTTCAGATGCCCTTTCTGTCCTCTGGGATTAACATTTTGCCCAAAGCACAAAAGGAGTTGGGGGGACAAAGCCATTCACCACCCAACACCAGTGGGTCGGGTCAGAGCAGCCCTTTGATGCTACAAGACTTCAAGAAACATGCAGGCAGCCTCACAGGGCAGTGCTGAGACACAGCCCTGCCAGCTCCCACTGCCCACCCACGGACACACTCAGAGCCTAATCCAACACCCACCCACCTACATCCAGTGTCCCATCACAGACATCGGGTCCCAGAATTAGGTCTCAGGTTCCCTTTGGGGAATAACAAGTAGCCTGGAGAGTCTTTTGAGCATATGAAAGAGCTGAATGGGTTGGGAGGGGAGAAATATTTACACGGTCAATGAAAGGAGGAAGAGCCCAGCTGTTTTGCACAGCACAGCTGGCTGGAGAGCAGTTACAGAGAAATCAGCCCATCGGAGGTCTGTCAGAACAACTATGTACAAAAATTCAGATGTTTAAGAACCTACTTTTTCATTACTCACTTGATACCTCCCAATATTAAAGCATCCGAGGCTGGAATCGGCCACATTGGCAAAGATCTCCTCATGAAGAGCCCTGCACATTAGGCAAGCTGCAACAGGGAGTACAAAACAGGACCACAAGACTTGTAAGAAGAGGAGAACCCAGCCAGAATGGCTGCAGCCGCGGGGAGAGAGCAGGTAACTAACACACAGAAACCAGAACTGGGTAAGAACAAAACCAACAGGATTTGTTTGATCTTTACGCGTGTCTAGGTTCTTGGACTCAGTTTTGGAACGCTAACCTAAACATATTTTTGAGATTTCAGCAGGCTATACAAATATGTTTAAGTATGGCTTTCTGTTGTTCACTTTTAATGAAGACTGCAACACAGACCTTGCTTCCTTTACATTCAATACCAGTAAGATTCTACATAAAAGCTTTTAAGGGACTAAAATACTGATTGCAATAAATATCTGCATGGCCTCCTTGAGCTGATGGAGCGCGCCAGTGAAGAGTAGCAGAAAGGTCTCTGAGAGGCACCGTTGATTGCTTCTAAGTCTACACATATGTCCACATATCTCCATTAACTGTGCGTTGAAACATCTGAAGAGGAACTGCTGTTGCTGTTGGTGGTCTGGGCCCTCTTTATGTACAAGTTTAGTAGCTTCATCTGAAAGAAACAAACAAGCATGAGGAGAAGATGCCAGGAAAAACAGGCGGACAAAAGTCGACTGTAACTCTTGAAAAATTGAATTCTGCAGTGAACTCAGTTGTGAGTGAGCCGGGCTCTCTGGAGGAAAAGCAGAGGCAAAGCTGAGCCTATCTCAGAACAGACAGAAAGAGGAGGGTATGCCTACTCCCACTGGAGTTACAGACAGGTTTAATGGGATTTAGAAAAACCTCTTGCATTTCACTTCAGTCACCATCAGTTCACAGCCCTCAGTCCTGCAGCCTGATGTGGGCAAGCAGGATTCCCGCGGAGGTCAGTGGAGCTGCAGGCACACCAGTGATCCGAGAGCCACAGCCCCTCCTTGGAAACACCCTGAACTCTCCATGCTTTATAAAAAAAAAAAATGTTCTTTTTCAATGACATTTAAATATGATCTTTAACTTGGTACACCTACTGAAACTGCGGCTGTTATGATTATATACTTCCTTTGCATGGGTTTGTTTTGCTTTTCTGCCTCACCACCTTAGCTCCAGATCCTGCAATGACTCATGCACACGTTCAACTTTAAACATGCAGGCAGCCTGCGTAAACCCTGAAGAATTACCCACATGTTTATAGTTAGTTATGTGGTGGAGTACATCCGTGGCACCTAGGATACTGGGATAATAAAGTCTCTACAGTATTTTATAGGGGGATTTCCTAACTACCCAAATATAATGAGGTAAACCTCAGCACCCATAGCTGTCTCTTTATAGAGCAATTTGGAGGCAAAAGAAATTTGTTTAAGGACAAGGCAACTCAATTCAGAAATAAAATCGAAGTGTCCTCAGTCTCAGGTTGTTTTGGTCTAAGACCACACTTCTTACCCAGGAAAGGAATTATTGCTTAAAAATAACAGAACAAAGTCCTCTGAAATAAGTAGCTATTCACATGCTGAGATCTATTTCAGAAAAAAAAAAATGCAGAACCCATCTTAAAATTTCAGAGAAATCATGGGTATGATTACTTCAAACAAGAGAAGAAATCTTGTGACAGCTTCCTGAGCTGCTCTGAACAGTAATCAAACTCTGCCCGCCTCAACACAAAACACCAGCTCTCTGCTGAAGGACAGAGCTGAGTTAGGACTTGGTTTCACTTGCAGCATCAGGTCAGAATCTGAGTTTTGCTGCTAACCTGACTCCAGGCAAAAAAGTCCTTTGAAGGCTCACTAGAGCTTGCTGGTGTCCCAGGAGGAAAGGGACACATCTGCCATGCCATTAAGAGTG
Source organism: Numenius arquata (assembly GCF_964106895.1). Taxonomy (NCBI): domain Eukaryota; kingdom Metazoa; phylum Chordata; class Aves; order Charadriiformes; family Scolopacidae; genus Numenius; species Numenius arquata. Next base: position 13,681,624 of record NC_133578.1, on the reverse strand, counting down.
AAGTTTTGCCTGCACTTCTACCAGCCCTAATCACAACCTGCTGCTGAGCAGACCTGCTCTCCCACCCGTCCCAGCCATGCGCTCCCACCACTCTTTGCACTAGGTTACCTGTGCAGCTGCAGAGCGGACTGAAAGCTAATTAATTCGTATTGCAGATCTGATTTTTGACCAGAACAGCGAGCTGATCCAACTCACTGCAGTCACCCCTGGATGCAGCGCTGAAGGGGCAAAGTAAACACGGCTGCGGCGAGGAGGACCCGCTCGGCGGCAGTCTGCAGTTACACAGGATCAAATGCGTCACAAAATTGATCCCTGAACCCCATCGAAATTTGCTTAGTGGGATTTCAAATGATCACACCAAGAGCAAGTGCTGTGCTGTTCTAGCAGTGTTTGACAGCATGAGATAGGATTTAACAAGAGTACAGCGAACTTGACCCAGAGCTACCATGAAGCCACTGGCCTTGCTGCTAGTAGTGCTAGCCATTCCGCCGGCTGTTACGAAAACGCCAGACACACATTGCTCTTGTACCTTGCTTCCCGTGAGTTGTGCGAGATGAGGTTTCAGTTCTTCTCCAATTACTGAATAAATTGCTACTAGGCAGAACACGCTAGCTTTACGGACGCTGCTTTCCGTATTGTCATAACCCTGGGAAACAAGAAAAAACCAAAAAGGTCAGAAGTCAAACAGCACTCACTAACGTCCTTCCAGAGCAATACACTGAAGAGCTGATGAACATTTTGCAAATGTGGCTGACCTAACAGATCAAGAGAAAGGCCCTGCTCAACGTAACAGTTTGCAGCCTGAATACTTAAAGATCAAGAGAATACAATCACCCAATACATTCTATTTGTTCCTTATGTTATTAGTTATTACTATCAGGTTATAAGTTTTTAATATCTTGTTATTTGTAGCATTAAGCAACAACACACAGTTTCCCAACATGAGCTTAAGACAATTCCTGTGTCCAGTTCAGATGATCACATGTTATCCTGGATGGTCAGGACTTTTTGGAGGGGAGCCCTTGTGCTCCGCACCTTGCCTTTAAAAAAAAGTCTCTTCTGACCCAAATCTAACACAAAGGAAACCAATTCTGCTCCAGCAGAGCAAAGTTACAGACAGAGACGAATTTAACACTATATATAACATCCACAATGACTGACACGTGTGCTTGTCTTAGATGAACTGCCTCTGTGAACTGGAGCTTTTTGATTACCTAACAGGTAGGAAATATTACATAAAAGAACATGTTGAAAGACCCATGTAGGTGTGCTGGATCTCTGGAAGCATCAGGAGAACTCAAGGTAGCCACCAGGTCACTCAGCAGCTGGTGACATCAGTCCTGTACTCCGGCAGAGATTCAGCACTAAGCAGCCACCCCATGAGGAATGCAGACATCACTTCAGCCTGTGGGATACTGGCTCATCCGGATGCAGGGTGACCTCTGCCGGGAAAGCCAGGAGGAGGGATGTGGCACAGCTGGGGCTGCCAGGCTGCCCAGTAGCAGGGCTGATATTCTAGCTGCAGGGCCAAAATACAGTCTGCTATCCCAAAGAGCGCTGAACTAGAAAAGCAGGAGGCCTAGGTGAGCTCAGAGAAACATCAAGCTGTTGAGGACTGAAGTGGGAAAAAGGCTGAGCATGGGCCCACAGCAGAACACCACCCACAGGGACACAACCCACTACTGGGAAGACAGCTGGGACACAGGGCTCTGTGGGTCCCAACCCAAAGGCTCCTGAACTCATCAGACGCCTCTGTCTGACCTCACGTTTTCCTACGGGCCTGGCATTTTGCTTATGTGTGCAACCCAAATTGCTCTCGTTGGGGCAGGCAGGTCCATGTGGTATTGAGGCCTGAGGGGGCTGCATCTCATCAGGCATTGGGCTGGGAAAGCCTTCCCCACATGCACCAGCTGGACCATCACCCCACTTCTCCATCCACCAACTTGCCCACAAGGCAGCAGTTGCCTCCTACGTTTAATAAATCACTCAAATAAAATGCTCAACAGAGTATTCGCTTGGGAGGTGACACAGGTTCAAAGCTCTCTTCAGTCTGAGGGTATCGAGATGCAGCACGTGGGAGAGCACCCCACAGCCCAGCTCCATTCCCACCTTACTCCTAGAGAGCCAGAGGACCAGGGCAAGTGGCACGACTCACCCCAGCCAAACCCTGTTCTTGCACTGACATCCCCATCTGCTCACAGGGATCCCAGGCTGCTGAACTGTGCACACTTGTGCTGCCACCATCCAACACTCCTCGCCTCCTCAACGGCTCTGCCAGTCCCCGTGGCATGGTAACCAGGCACATGGGTGATCCCCTCCCTATACTGTCCCCCAAGCCAGAAGGATCACAAAATATTTCTCAAACACAAGGAGTAGATTTCTTCGATCACTATGAGTTTGTTTCTAAGGTGAGGAAATATCACTGGCAGCTCCAAGATGAAAAAAGGCAAGCTAGGCTCCGAAACAAGATCAATTTTGAGACAAGGAAGCAATTTAATAAAACAAGTATAACTGTGTTTTTAAAGGCATGCTGCTCCCAAACTTTTCTGGTGCTTTGAGGCTACACTGTTCCGATTGTTGTTGCCAACAATTATGGCTAAAACTTTTTACAACAAAAGTTTAAATCAATACAGAATTGCCCGGTTCCCAGAGGCTGAGATTTAAGAAAAGAATTGCAAGAGCTGACGCTGCAAAGTTGGGACAAATGCTGGGATGCACAAGGGGAATTTCTGACTTTACTCTTGTCCTTCAGCTTTTTATGATCACAATGAGGAGGCTTCTTTATCCCAGTTCCCCACTGAAGCCTTACCCACACAAACATGTCTCCCCTTTCACATTGTTCCGTTAGTGTCACATTCCCTCCCCAGTAAACACACACGTTCTCTCTCCTCCCTAACATGGCTACCTCCCCCTTATTTCCTTCTTGCTCACAGCCTCATTCAAGCTGCTGGCACTGCCAGCTGTCTGTGCAGGGGAACAGAAGACAACATCGTTTCGGCCAGCACTGAAAGCTACATTCACAATGTAAGACCAAGCCTGAGCACTGGCAAAAACACAGCTCCCCACCCAGCCTGAGAGAGTTTTGAAAGAGGCTGAATGAACTCAGCAAGTAGCTCGGTCCTGATTTCAGAGAGGAAAGAGGAAAGGACTAGCCTGCCTGCTGGGATTCAAATTCAAGCGCAAAGTACAATTCAAAGCGCAGAACAGCTCAGCAGAATTAAAGGAGGCTACAAGATGCGTTGCTTGGGAGGTACTGAGACAGCATAAGATGCTGCTAACTCCTACTTTCAATACATTTCTTACATGGCTGCTACTGGCTTATTTAGGAGTCAGGCCAAGGTGTCAATTGTAAAAACACAGGAATATGATTTTTCTTTTCCTTAATACATTAAAACATCAAAAGCTAAATTATAAAAAGATCTTAGAGGGATCAAAACCTTAATTTACCAAAATCTGGCCCCAGACGGTCCACCGTTCTCTTAGATCACAGAACTCACAAATTTCTTAATGGTGGTTTGTGCTCAAGAGCATTTATGACATGGGATTCTGTACCTGTAACAACCCGGGAATGATATCGGGAAGGAGCTGATGCAACGATTCCTTGGAAATCCTCTCGATGACTTTCGTCTGCATTTTGATGGCAGCTAAATTAATTGGATAATCTGCAGTCTGAATGATGGGGCAAAGCACCTTGATGCATTGCTCAGGGTGGATGGAACTCGCCAGGGTGGAAGCAGCTTCTTCAGCAGCTCTGACGACCTGCAATGAAAGCAGAGCAAAATCTTATGTTAATGAGGTCACACATCACAGCCAAAACCACCGGTGTGACTGCCAGGAAGTGCTTGGGGATGCTCATTAACAGATCCACAGGAGGCTTTATCGAGAGGCAATTGACTCTGAGAATTCACATCTTTCACATCCACTGACGTCGTTGTTGCAGCCAGTGGTAAGAAGTCCATCCCGAGGATGATTTTTCTCCTCAAACCTTACAATGACTGACACCGCTGCACCTTTCAGTATGCATCTCACCTGCTGAGTGCTTGGGTGCCCAAGCTGAGACACCCATGCCTACACACAGGTGCGTCCTGCCATTTCCCAGCTAAACTATGCTGTAATCGTACCAAGCTACAGACACAAACAGGCTTCAGGGTGTCCCTGACCTGGCAGCTGTGCCCTCAGCACATCTAACTCATTAAGGCAGCACTGGGACCACTGTAAAACATGGGAGGAAGAACAAGTGGAAACAGTGGTAGCATCCACCCTTTGCAACTAGCCCGCACTGTAAAGCAGTCACACAAGACAAGGGAGATCCCAAATTAAACTCCACTCTTCGCCTGAGGGAAGGCAAATCCACAACTTTCACACTCTTCCCCAGTGGGGGAAGTGCTAGCTTTCCCCAGCCAGCTGAAAGAGGAGAGACCCGATTCTGGTCTCTCCTCCCATGAGAGTTTGGTTCATTTTACATTCTGCAGTAATTGGATAAAAAAAAACAGGATGGGAAGGCAGGTTTTCTCTTTTCAAGTGTCTGTGCTAATTGCCAGGCAACCAAATGAAGCTTCCCCTTGGTTGCGCTCTTCCTGGCCACAAACCACACGCTCTTTGCTCCCCATGTTCCTGTTTCAGTACAAAAGACTGAGGATGCTTTTGCTCATCTTTTCTCACTCCCCTCTTCTCAGAGCTTACTTTCAACAGAGGGTAAATTCTGAGTGGAGAAAGATGGCCCACTAGGCAGACTTAAATCCAACACCTCAACTCTAAGAAGAAAGAAGCATTCACAAATTCTCAGGCTTAGGATCTCCCAGCTAGCCCCAAGCAGTCCTTAACTCTGAGCCCAGGAGCATTAATGCAGCCTTTCACGGCACTTCCTCTTTCCTGATTGTGTGGGAAGCTCAAACACCTCCCACCACTTCTCTAACTCATCATAAGTTGAACTACCTGGGGTTGTCTGATGTTGATACTTTGCAACCAGCACTAGGAAACCCTTCCCAGGCAATCTACAAAAAAAGCAAATAAATCAAACCACAGGTCTCTTATCACTTCGGCTGAAGCCATAGCTGCTGGATTCTCCTCGTTCCCCTCTTCCAGACACTGTCATGGTATCAAACTCAGGGATTTCTATTTGACTAAAACAACCCACAGAGAGACGTAGCTCTGTCAAAGCCTCAAAAGAAGGTGAGCTTTCATTATTTCTAAGTAACTACTGTGGATACTGCATGAACTGGGAGTATTGGGAAGTTTATCTCAGTCCTTACTAAGACAAGAATGTCTCCGGGCCTGGACTACAAAACGTCTTCCAGGAAGGTTTAATTGATTTTAAGATAGCAGCAGTGAATAGTGACCAGAAGAGATCATCTCCATCTACAAAGCCTGCTTCACGCACAGTCTTAGTATCACAGCCACACCACTACCATTAATCTTCCACTCTTACTGACAGCTACACATCCCTGAAATGCGGAATGGCCAGAAGCTAGTTGCATACCCAGGAAATAACAATACTCATCCACTTGGCTCTTGGCATCCTCTAAAGCAAACCCAACAGTGAAAATTACCTCAGATACTTCACACAAGGTACAGGCAGGATGGTGAAGCAGACCTGAGACCTTGACTGCTTCTGTATCAGTGCCCTGTTTCCAGAAGAAAAGCTGTCAAACTGCTCTGACTACTTCAGGCCTTTCTCAGCATTTAATTATAACACTAAAACATATTCCAAAAAGAATGGCAATCCACAACACCGTCAATATTAAAAAAATTTCATCCTGAAAGATCTGTAAATAAGTAACCGAGCAGAACAGAATGCTTCTTTTCCCACTTCCAGCAAGTTTTCCCTCTTCCAGCTATTTCTGTGCTAATTTCTCTTCAATTTCACACATGAGAAGAATGAAAGTTAATATTTTTGCACAGAAGCTAGTACTAGCTTAGAAAGAAGCACTGTATGATTTTGTTGGGAAAGGAGAGAAACACTCAAGTACTTAAGGGAAACCTAATGCCATAATGCCATGCTCTGGTACCACAGCATCGAATTGCTGGAGTGGATGAAGTCAGGAGCTCCTAGGAGGTCTCCTTTACAGGAATTCACTTCTTGGCACTATGGCTTTTGACGTCGGCTTTCCCAGTGCGGAAACACTGCTACCGTAAAGCTTTCTAGAAACAATGCAGTGGACTTACAGAGAGCCCACACATCTTGCAATCAATTTAACAACATTCATGAGCAAGTCACTTTAGCTAAAAAACTCCACTATCTATAACTATTTGGACACAGGGCATTTGGGATTTTGCTTTGCAACAATTACAATTACTGTTAGTAAATGTTTTCAGACACCCTCAGAAAGAAAACGTGCATATACATCACAGCTCACTGAAAAAAATAATAATTTCTTTAACTTTAAATCTTCCTGGTATCCTACTGGATAAAAAAGCAATAATATTTTAGTATCCACCTAAGGTCACACTCTGACCTCAAATATACTACTGTAAACTCCAAACAGTATCGAGTAGGTAAAAATTTCAATGAGTAATTCCACCTGGGTTTCAGCTCCACATCCTGTTAGCACAGTTTACCATGCACATTAAGCTGCAGGTATGAAGCAAGTGCACGAGACAAAACCTTTCTTTAAAAGCCTATTAACCAATTCCAAGCACAAGGGGTTAAGAGACAGCTGTAATTTTTTTACAAAACAAGCCAGGGTTCAAATAGCAACACAGGCCATACCTATTTTGCACATCATAAGGTCAGCTGTAAAGGTGCAGGATTTATTTATGCCCCTGTGAGTACTTCTTTCAGCAAAGCTGCCCATTTCTAGCAAGGATCTGGCCGCATTTACCCAGCAGTTGGGTATTTCACATCACTTCTCCCTGCAGTGCCTTCCCTCTGAATACAGAAGGACGCATTACACATGTCCAGTAGGCTTCCTGCTGATATTAGCTTGTAAATGTGACAACACCAGGGAGACATCCAAGTCTTCTGAGAGCACATCTGGCAGACAGCGTCTGCATCTAAGCCACACTTCAGCAAACCCCTTAAGCGTCTGTTTAACTTTATTAACATGCTGAAGTCTCACTGACGTCAATGGGATTCAAGCATGTGCTTACATGCTTGCTTGAATCAGAGCCTCTGCAGGTAACGGGCTCCCAGCTCCCTTGGAAAGGGCTGGCAGGGGACAGATTGTAGGAAGGGGCAGGGCAACACCAGCTGAGAGCGAGCCAAAAGGACAAGCTCATCCCTGCGGGCACAGAAAGCCAAATGCCACCATTTTGCAATGCAAGTATCCCTATCCAAAAGGTCTTTCCTTCTGGCTTTGGCAGAATAAATCATTCAGCCACCCAGACCGACTCCACACCCCACGAGAGAAGGCACATCTCCGAATACTTACACAGCGCTCCCAGAGTAATGAGAGCTCACCTGGTAATGCCAGAGAAATCAGCAGCGTTCCCACATAGAAGGAAGTGCATTATCAACAGATACAAACTGCCAGGTCACTTGGCAACAAGAACGTGCAATTATAGCAGAGTTTAGCAAAAATATTTTGCCGTGAGGCACATGTGTCTTGCAAATTATACACACCATACAGTATCAAAAGATCAAGTATTTTTTTTAATCAGGGCTTTAACCTGACCAGCAGAGTGAAACAGCCTTAAGAAGAGTGGAAGAAACAAGCAAACAGCATCAAGCAACAGGTTCTTCCTCCCATCTTTGGAGGCAAGATCAAGAGATACACACTGGGAAAAGAGAGGAACAGCCCCATTAGGCTCATACTAACAGCAGACACCACAAGAAGTAGTGGTTATGCATCCTTTAAATATGAGAAAAAGAGCGCCCTTCAGTACATGCTCAGACTACGGAGCTTATTGTCACAAGAGGATTAAAAAAACCAGACGAGTTTACTGAAGAAAAACCAAAGGCCAAAACACAGAGAGGCCGGCAGAACCATTAGCATGGCAAGGCTGTAAGCTCCAGACAGCTGGAAGGAGGGAGGATATCGACGGGAAGCATCATTGCACGCTTGCTTCTTGCTAGTCAGTCAGGTAGGGTATCAAGTCAAGCAAACTTTTTGCCTAATGTAACATAATTATTCTCAGTGATCTCAGAAATATAAAAGAAAACTATCAAAGCTGTCAAATGATGATGGCAGTTGGAAGCAGCAAGTTCAAAAGGGTGGCTATGAAGCAAGATGTGCGAGACTAAAGAGAGCCTGCAGCGTTTTAAAAACACAGACACTAAGCTCTATGTAAGGTATGACACAATCATGATTTTACCTCCTAGTAGAAGCTTAGAACAAACCATGGCTTGAACTGGATAGTTCGATATAATTCAAAACAGGGCAGGTAGCCCAGGAACGCAGATCTAAAAGATAGTGTTTTGCCTTAAAGAAGCAGGTTTTTCTCCTTTCCAGATGCTCACCTTACACTCCAGATGCTAGAGACTTCTGCTGACACAACATAAGCTGACTTTGCTGGTGGGTTCCTTGAAAGACATCTGTGGTGCATTAGGACCTTCCCAGTGAGTCTCCCAAAAGTCAGAAATAGTTATACTTCCACCCAAGTTTGCTTTAGGGAAGGAACCATATTCACATGGCACAAAGCCACGTGTAACACACAGGTAGGCTGTTCACCTCTAGCAATGTCTTCTTAATGCTATAAAGGAGTAAGCTCCAGGGGTACAGGTCCCAGGAATATGCACATGAAATGCTTTCTGATTTCAACGGGAGGGGATATGCTGATGTGCAGCATTAGGAACAGCGTGATCAAGACAGCCACCTGTCACAGAGCCCTTTCTTTTAATAGAAAAGCCCATTGGTATCATCGACATTCTACAAAACTTGCTAGACAAACTTTGGATGACGATTCCCACTGGTTTACCTGGTTCACAACGCACTGCAGCCATGGGATCCTGTTCGCTTAAGACAGCCAGAACCAAGGCTCCATCTCTTCTGCTCAGCTATTCCTCCCGGTGCATTACAGATGTCGCTTGCTGCCTGATGGCTGCTGCAAGCAGCTTGTCTGTGGTAATCTGCCCTTGGTCAACAAGCAGCAACTTTCTAAAGGGTTTTGATGGTTTCATTTCTGCTTTGAAGTGACACAAACTACTGGCAAATAAGGAAAAGAAATAAATATATATCCTGATTTGCCAAAGGCAGAACATGCCAGGTTCATAGGTTACACAGAGCATCAGTGTAATATGCTAGGACCAAGCAGAGCAGCACCTGTACACCTACATGGGAGCTGTACATAGGACTGTACGCTGGAGTACTTTGCCACGGTTCCTAGTTGCACCATCTCTGCAGAAAGTCATAGAGGATGAGGCAGTGTAGGTAAAACCCCGCTGAAAACTTAGAGGCTTTGTACGCTATTGTGAAACACGCAGAGAAGTTCATTAAGCAGAACAACAAGGTTTTGCTTTCAGGCGGACAAGGCACACAGCTATGTTTTTGAGCCAATTTTTGCCATCTAGAGGTGGTTACTTAAAGCCTGCATAATCTAAGCTGGAGGGGATGGAGGTTTACCAATACCTAGCCAGGCAAACTCCCATCCCTGAAGGCTTTACAGTCTGATCCAGAGAGGAACAAACAATTAAGAACTTGGTTTCAAAGCAGGAAGTGGACTCAGCAATGGGGAGTGCTAAGCAGATGAAAAAACAATGTGATTTTTATAAGGTATTCAGAGGAGATGAAGTAGATTAGACTGCTTCTTCTGCACGCTAAGTTTTTGAAACGTGTTGGGAATTAGAAAAAGCACATAAACATATACTATGAGATATCAACAACTGCCAAGCTGCAGCGCTTGGCAGCTTCCAGCATGGACTATATATCAATTAACCTTGAAGACTGTGATCATTTAGTGCTTTTCTTCTTTAGTAAGCTAAGTTTTGCAGAAACCTACATAGATCACAGCACCATCAGAGGACACTTGCAAATCATCTTATTAACATCAGAGGCCAATCTAAAAGCACCTCAGCAAGACAGTAACAATTATCTACAGTTAATGGATGGCTGTGTTAGTTCTTCTTTTTCACCCTCTTTTAGAGGGTTACAACAAAGAATGTTACATCCCAACTACATGGACCTTCTTGATAATAAATGACCTAAATTAGATATCTAAGATATGGTACAATATCCTTTCCTGACACATAGAAAATATGCATCAACTAAGTCTACAGGCTTAGTTGAAGAGAAAAACAGAGTGGCAGAGACAGAAGCAGGGAATTAGCTACCCCACGATTTTCACTTTGTAACCATTTCCCAAGATAATGAACTATTTCTGTTTTAATATACTCAAGAAGAACTTCTACTCATTTTGCTGGTATGAATCTGAAGCAATGTCATATCAATGGTATTGGGTCAGCAGGCAGCATCTCTCCTTAGTTATGGGTGAGTAACTACACTGGAACAAATGAGTTAATATTAACTAATTGGCAACAGAAAGATGGTTCTCTTCCAAATAACTCCAAACAAAGAGTGATAAAAATCAACGAGATTTAATACCGTCCACAACTTCAATTACGTTCTAATGCTCCAAAAGTAAGTGAAAGGCATTTACATGTCAACCCCCATAAATATTTAGTTATGACTGAAGCAGGCTTGACTCTTCACATCACCCCATTAAATCAACAGCATTGAATAGACTGTTATACTAAAAATAGTATAAAAACAGGCTGAAGTTTAAAAATGCAAACTAAACATGGATCCCAACCCAGAGTCTTTGAGTCTGTAGCCTAGGGCCACGTTAATTTTGAACCTCCACGAGGTCTGTGCTTTGCCAATCTCCTGCATTTGTGCCCACAACAAGGCGCGACTAAGCATCCAACACCATGTACCAAGTTTCTCTCTCCTGTGTCCCTGGGAAGAGACGTGGTGCTCTTATGCTGCTCCACTGATCCTATACCTCGCCTTCAGCAACAGAAGGCACGAGTTCCAGCCATGGCAAAGACTGAACTGTCTAAAGACTTCAGCTTGGACACAACCAATTATCCAAGCATCCCAAGACACCCAGCTATGCTGACATTGTTCTGATGCTTTGAACTATGTAATCTGGAATGAAACCACAGGCCCTTTTGTTTCAGACAATCTTTAACTAGATACCAGCACTCAAATGGAGGAGGGGGTGGTATCTGGGTGGTGAATATGTTGGTTATAACTTGTTATTTGATCCCTCCTGACCACGCTGAACAGCAGCAATATTGGCATTTAGGAAGACAAATGAACCTTCTTGATTTCCAAAGAGCTGTCTCTTAGGAGAATGACTTCTTAGAGACAGTACCTGAGATTAAGGGTTCTGTACCGTGCTCCTCCTCAAACTCTTTACTCTTTGCTTGGGCAATTTAGACTGATTCCCCATGGACCAAACATAACAGAAAATGGGATCAGTATCCTGGGGCAATTAGCAGCCCCTGTGCTGAAGGGGAAAATCAGGTAAGAAAGATTGAAGCAGATACAGCTTGCTCAAAACAGTCATCTTCTGCTGACTTAGGCAGCCTGTTGCATGTTGAAGGATCTCAAACTATAAAGCCAGGATCACTCCTGTCTTCTACAACAAAGCAGAAGCAGCCCAGAAACACAACAAATCCTGGAGTGACATCCTATCAGGGCATCACTGGCACAAGAATTAACACTTTCCAAACCAAATTATATAGCAACTTTCCTCAAAATGAGCTTTTACAGTACAAAGGAAGATTTTATTTTATGTGGTCTAAGGACAGTACACCACTGCTCTTAATACTGCTCTGATTTACTGAAAAAGAAAACTGTAGGACGGACTGCTGAGATCTTCCCTTCCCTTTCCTTCTTCAGCTATTCTTTGAAAGTGCCCTTCAATCACAAACTGGTGAATCTTCACTTAATCTCCCACTCAGTGGGATCAAGTCAAAGGGAAGCTCCTCAACCCCTCCTGGAGACAGCAGTGCTGCAAAGTCAGCAGCGACAGCAAGCTGAAGGGCCACCACGGGATGGGAATTAGACCTTTTGGCCCAGGACTATGAGTTTGACCAACTGAGCCATGCCCAAATGGACCCTCAGTTAATTTTTCCCTGACTTAACTGGATCTGCAAGCCCCAGCTACAGGTAGAGACCCAACTGCAGGTTGGGAAACTTACATAGAATGAAAAATCCAACACCAGTGCCACCACTTAACACTGCAGTGCAGACAACTGTTTAGCAACAGACACTTATTCTTCTCTTCTCTTCCTCAGGAGGCAACTTATGCGAATCCTGAAGAACCTTTCCACACCACAAGCATGAAGAGCACAGTGTGGGGAGTACAGAGGCATGAAGTGTCATGTTTTCAACATTGTGCTTGATTTCTATAAAACCTACCAGTCCCATGAGGACAGTGAGTCCTGAGCGACATTAAAAACAAGACCAGAGACAATCTGAAAAGGTCCTGCTAGAAATGGTAGTTTTGGAGGACTCTCAGAAAAAAAAATATAAAGGGCACTGAGTCAAGGTGAGCTGAGAAATATGCAACCGGGAAAACTTGCCAATAAAAGGCACTCCTTCAGAACACAATGTTTTGTCTGACTGCTTTATCAGGAAATCAATTTACAACTGCTTCTTATTACTCTGAACTGAAAATGACAGGAGAGCAAAGGCTCTAAATCAAGGAGAGGAAGGCAGGCAGAGTACAGAAGTCCTCATTCACTGAAGAACTAAACATTTCATATTTTTGCATTTTAGAGAAATCCAGCCTGTTAGTTTCTTTCCCTGAGGGTGTTTTTTGTTTTGCTGTTTTGGTTTTTAGACAGTATGGTTTCTGCTACACACAGCTAACATAACCTTGTGCAAGTTACGCAATGATCTGAAGCAGTCTGATCTATACAATGATCTTTTTCATGGCCTAAGCTCTCCAGACAGAGATGCCTAAAATCGCTAGTTTAGGACAAGCCTGTTGCAGAGAAGAATAAGTGTCTTAGATTTCAAAGCAAGGACTTTGGTAACAAAGCCATCACAGACATATAGAGAAATTCACGTGGCATCTTCCAAGCTTTACTTCAAACTTGCAACATGCATGAGGTAGATTAAAAGATCCAGCTTGGAAGACAATCTACAAAGATTGACTTTAAATGTAATTTGAGTTTATTTACTTCAAATGTTTATTTTTGTTTTAGTCCAGAAGAATACGTTCAGTTTTACATACGAGTTTCTCTCACAAAAAGAAAATGCAATTCACTCTTCCCTTCGGTCCTTCCTCTGCCCCAGCTTCTGTTCAGCAGTGTGGCCTCTGTTCATTTTCTCCTGTTACTCACCAGTTCCCAGTTTTCCAGCACAGCCCAAATTTCACCATTCAGTTTTTATACACCTGGGCTTCGTGTTCTCCAGTACGCACCCTATCCTTACCTGCACAGATGGAAGGAGCATAGTGTCCCCAGGGTGCTCCAAAAAATTATTAAACATGCTTTTCTACTCAAGCCTCTCTTTTTCTACTCAAGCCTCTCCCAGAATGAGCATGGAAATCCTTGGGATTTCCAGGGAAGTTGCTGAGCAATGGCGAGATAGCTCCAGATCTACTTAAACAGCTCTGTCAGTCTCAATTTCTTCCCTCCCCACCTCAGCATGTTAAAATCCTGTCTTCATACTTGGAAGACTTGATATCAGTTTGTTCCATTGTCAAGACGGGTCAATGTGTTTGCCTGTAAACCTCACGACTCCTACATTCCTTCAGCAGGTCCATATTGCTTTCCCAGTAGCAACACTGAAAGGCTCACTCACCTCTTTGTGGGAATCTTTATGTGCTTCCAGTGTTTTCATGATGGTCAATTCCGCGTAGTTCTTAAACCTTGCCGGCTGGTTCCTTAAGATCTCTCTCAGGACTCGCAGCGCCAGGGCTCTTATTGAATGCTGTATCAAGAGAAATCCACATTAGAAACAGTCACTTCTCAAAATTCTAGTTTGAAGTAAATTCTCATTGCTCCCTACGTATGCCACCAGAAATCTCACATTGCTCTACTGGCTCCAGTGAAGTGAGGAGTGTAATGATTATAACTAAAATTCATAATTGGTCTCCTTGCTTGTTTTGCACAAAAATTCACACAAAATGACTGTTGTCACAGGTACAAGAATCAGAATGACTCTACTTTGTTAAATTCCATACTCTTTTGGCAATGAAGTATAAATTTGAACCCAAAGCAGCATATCTGCATTACATGAATCTACAAAGAAGCTCAGATTCGTGTTTGTTTTGCCCTTCCTCTTTTGCCTAGCTTCACAGATATCAAACTGGGCTCCATCCATGCAACAAAGCTGTTTCGCAGGTACTAATGCAGTAAAATCGACTCCCTTCCTGTAACTCCTATGGAAATTACTTTCAAGAACAGTCAGTCATTGTAGTCAACGCTGACCTATGTGTTAATCCTTTATATCAAAAGATCATTAGCAGAAGGGATTTATAACACCTGCTTCAATTTCACAACTTCTATATTAAGTTTTTGGCCTGTTGCCATTCCAAATAGATTCTATCATTTCAGCAGAGGAATACTTGCTTTACTCTATACTTAGCCTTTAAAGCATGTCCTTTGCTATTCATCTGCAAAATTCATGCAGTATCACAATTCACATGTACTTAGATAAAGCCATCACATCTTCCTATACATGTGTGATGATGCTATGATTAACATGTAGGGCTAGAGCAGCTCATGCTTATGCTACAAACAACTGAGAAAATGTCAGCCACCTACACTGCTTCAGAATTAAAATTTCTGAGCGCCTGCCATTTACTTTGCAAGGTGTATGAGAAATACAATGGATATTGAATCAGGTGAAACAAAAAAGAACAACTGTGAGCACTTCAGTGCTTCGAAGCCTAAATATTGTAACATTCAGATGGAGCATGGCTCTGATGTGAAGGTGCAGCAGGGTGCTGAGCCTTTACGAAATAACATTGTGCTGCAAGCTAAACAAATAGCCCCAAGTGGAAGAAGGAAAAGTCTAGCCTGTAAATTAGCACTTTGATCAGCTATCAAATATAAAGCTGTTATAATAACTCAGCTTTTTTTTTTAATACTTCGAAACAAGATCCCCTATACAAGTAGTTTGTTCTTGATGACATTTTTGCAAGAGACAGAGACCCATCCCATGAGATGTAATAGCCTGGATCTTTAAACCACACAGAGCAAAAAAAATATTAATCTATTCTTCTTTTTTGGGGGGAATGAGTATGATATAGTTAAGAGCTTGTGACTTTATCCTAATTTGGAAGAGAATGACTTTTGAAATCTTGGTAGTTTTTGTACAAGATTTGATGATAACTACTCTTCTAATTCTGCTTCAACTTCCTAGTTATTTGTTACCAACACTCCAGAGGGAGAGGGGAAAAAAAAGGGAACACTTCAGAATAGCTTAAAATTCATCATTAAGCACACTGAAAACAAAAGCAGAGTTGCCAACCTTCAAAAGAAAAAACAAGCAGTGCAACATCACTGATGAGGTGCCGTACAAAACACAGCAGGTTTCATTTAAAATAGTGTGGAGGAACTATCACCATAGATGAAGCAATGTATTGAGTCAAGATAAAAATCTACATCTCACATCTTTGTCTCCAAGTGTTTCCAGCAGCAAGAGCAGAATGGTTTTGAAATGTTCCTCCCAAACTCCGAGATTATCTTCCCTTGTGATCTTCAGCAGTTCCAGGAGAGCTCCTTTCCGCTCCTCCACCCGCTCGTTGTGGTTGGAGAGCTCTTTCAGAAGATCAGCCACCAAATCTGAATGGTCAATGGGTACTTCTAGGACAAATGGCAGGAAATCATTTGGGGAAATGGGAAAAAAGATCAAAGATGCCAAGATTACTAACCCTCTACAGAACAAAACGCACATGACAAGGGCCCCCCCCAAAATGCATCAAATCCCAGGTGGCCTCAGTCAAGCAGGCACAAGAATCCAACCAGCCCACAATTTCACCTGAGTTTGTAACACAGCTCATGAATCTGCACATGGCTTCTAAGGAACCAGGAAGAGATGCCGATTGAATTTCACCCAGTTCCAATTACTGCTACAAGATGAGAACTGCCAGTTTTCCCCCAGACACACACACCCAAAACCAGCAATCACATGTATGACCTTTAGATAAAAGTACAGTGAATCATCAGTGTACTACAAAAGAATAAAGCTAAGATGCAGCATCACTTAAATGAAATGAAATGCTCAGTAACAACAAGCTATTGAGTGAGATGTTTCAGGCATAAAAAGTGGAAGGTTCCCAAAACAGTGTCCCTACATTTAGATGCTTAAGGGACTAGTTTGAGGGAAACTCTAGGCAAACAAAAACTAAAACCACAATATAACAGTTTCTTAATAGCCACAAGATCAGGTTCTGCTGGCACAAGAGAACACAAGAGTATTTTCATACCAAGGCTCGACTCAGCTGCAAAGTAATACACAACATATGCACGGGCAGGCCTGTATCTGAGAGCGCTACCCATACACAAATATACCAGGAACAGAGCAAGCTGCCTGCAGTTTCATGACATATGCTGATACAAACCGTCCCGAAGCTGATCCATGTCATCATCAAACACTGCTTCCTTCAAGGCAGTCTTGTCATAGGTGTTAATTGTGTCGACATAAGGATACGGGTTATATTCTCGAGCTCGTGGCCCTGAAAAGGCGCGGGGAGGCTGGGTGTTAAGTAGGGAGGTTTTGTTATCTAGAGCCATCCTTCCGCCTTCCACAATGTCACTGCTTCCACGGACATCGCTGGTAGGCACAGCGAGGCCACCATCTCGAGCCACCTGGGGGATCAAACAGACAGAAAATACATGAGACTACTCAAATTCTGGAAGCTGTAGCTTTTTCGGAGTTCATCCACCAATATGAAGATGCATAGAATCGTTTACACGTACATAATGCTTGAGTAAAACTTAGACTACCACCTCTTTTCTTTACATAACTACAACTGTTCCAAAAATACCTCATGATCATAGGGCAAAAAGCTATGCTACATATAAATTAACATTGCTAAAACTGCGCAAGCTGGCAAAGATCACAAGCTCCAGAACAGGACCAATTTGCTAAGAAGGAAAAGGACGCAAAAGCAACGTTCTCCTCATGAAATTTCACAACCCACTGATAGAGAGGGTTGGGTGATGTTTAACAAGAACTAAACAATAGAAGGGTCTCAAAGAAAAATTTTGGAGCAAGAATTTTTAGCTTTGAAGGCTAACTTCATTTACCAACCTAAACTTGTTTGTCCAGATAGGAAGCAAAACCCCCAGAGAAGGCATCAAGCTGGAAGGGACACATAAGGATCATTGTCTAAGACTCCTCTAAATTTTGCAGTCCGCGTATTTAATTAAAACAAACGGCATCTCACGTGGTAGATAATTCTGTAACCATTCATGCAGCATAAGGTGCCACATGAGTTGTATCTTTAAAGTGATTATGGGTCCTTCCTATATAGGAAGCAATAAGCCTGTGAGGGAAACCACCCATGCATTTTAAGAACTGACATTTCCCATTACAGACCTGACTACACACACTCCATGAAAAAGCCATCACTGAGCCATGCTGAGCCTGAGGAACACTAGCACTGTTTCCTTCGTGCGTGAGACTCCCTCAGAAACTCAGTGAGCACATTTCACAGGTGGCTAGAGTTCAAAGGGAGCAAGGGACTACATTAGTGAGACTCCATAACTTAGTTGTAAGCTATCAGCAACCAATAAGCTGAAGACATTTGCAAGAATACAACAGAATAATTGGCTTTTGTACACTAACAATCCAAAGCCAGGTTTGAACACAATGTTTTAAAGTTTCACCTATCTGGGGACCTTAATCAGTTGCATACTTACAATGTCACAGTCTTTCTTTCCATCACGTTTGATTGGCTCATTCAGGTCCTCTTGACTACGGAAACTAAATTTTTCAATCGCTTCAGTGACTCCACGAAGAGAGCTGTAGATTTCATCAGAATTTAGGTTCTCCGTGTCATAATCCAGCATACTAAAGACCAAACGTATATGAAATGTTACATATGAAATCGGAATCCGCTTTTGACTGTTAACAAAAACAATGCCAACTCAGAGACAGATGATTTGGTGTGCCCTTTCTAATGGTGCCTTTTAACAAAACATGGATGGAATCAAAGCAGACTTAAGGTCTGAGTCTGCCCTGCAAACAGGGCTAAATCTAGAAGCTCCACTGAAATCAGTGGCGTTACGTCGCTGTAAGTGAGGGGAAAATCAGGTCCACTGTTAGTTACGTTCCATAGCAGTGAGTATGCTAGCTTCTGTAAACCAAAAGACCTATCCCCAGCATGGTAAAGGTGTTACTTTAAAAGGAAAATAAATAAAATCAATCACTATGAGAACTCAAAGGGTTGTGACAGATGGTGGAAATGAAATCAATGAAATTTAGGTTTCATAATATATCAAATATATTCTGTCAATGGATTCAAATGTGACAAATTTAAACGGAAAGGAAAACGTAGCTTGTCATAAACCTTAGTCTAACACGTCCCATTTTCATTTATAGAGTAGTAATACAAAAGCCACTTGCACAATGCCTTGATAAAAAAAATGCATTTCAGTATTGAGCTTCAGTTTGGGAATTCTCTCACTCAAATCTGATGCTTTCTTGCAGTCTGTCTGTTCCTCAGAAACTCCTCAGCAGCATAAAGCCATGCAAGTTTGGGGATTCCTTGAGGAGTTATCCAAAACTAAATTCCATGAAAAAAAATACGTGGCATGCAAGGGCTGATGATATGAAAAGATGTGGCTAAGAAGAGAAGGTCCTACAAGCTTGGAGAAAATGAAAAGGCATTATTGGCAGGGCTTTGCTCTATCTAGGAGAAGTTGAGTTTGCATGACAATCAGTTTTCCAAGAGAGATTTTATGAAGAGACCTAGTAACTGAGAACAATTTCTCTGGGGGAGTCTCAGATCTTAGTAGAGCCAGAAGCAAATAAACCAAAAGAATTTGAGACATTTACATCAAGTTGTTTGTCAATAAATGTCAAGAAGTGGCTCCCTACAGGGGTGAATTACTATTTCTTAACAGCTGGGGAAGGATGACAGGACAGGCTTGGAAAAGAATGGCTGAACAAAGAACTGTTCCTTTTCCACGAAAGAAGGATTCCCTGGTGAGGAATGGATGAGAAAAAAAAATAAAAAACATAAAATCCCTTCTGAGTCCTGGGTACACAGCTATTATTTTCAACAGAAGTAGGATGTTAAATATCTAGAATTACTACTTCTTTTTTTTTTTTTTTCTGGAAGAAACTCAGGAACTTCAGACAGAGGGTAAGATTCAGCACCGTGTATTCTGGCAAAGAAACCAAAGAACAACTCCCCAACTTTAAACAGTGTCTGTCTGGCCAGGAAGAAAGAGAAACCACTTAAAGAACAGACCAAGACCAGGAAACAAAAGCTGTTTATAAACCTAAAGAAGTCAAAGTATTTAGGGCTTTTAAACAGTTGAATGACACTAATGCACTGTGATAGCTTTCCAGACAAAAGTAAAGGTACTTCTTAGATTCTTTGTAAGTATCAGGCAGGGATAGGACAACCTTTGTTTCATATGATCTTGAAAATACTAATTTTGAGCTCAAGCACATTTAATTCATAGATCTTAATGGGTTCTTTACGCAATATTTAAGCGAGCAATGAAACCGTAATTCAGGAAGGTGTACATGTGACTGTACTCATCATGTATCTACACCAAGAGATGACAAGACTTACCAAAGGTCACACAAAAAGAGAAATAATCACAGATATACTGACACTAAATCTTCTGCTAAAATCATCACTTCTTTCCTCAGCAGTGAATCTAGCCCTACACTGCTACCAAAGACTAGATCAAAGTGCAGACTCTGCAATGCTAAAGGACTAAGTCAATTTCTGAAGCTGATGCATTTTGCAAAGCACAAAACCACATTTTAATAAAAATCTCAAGAATCCAGTGATTTCTCATGTCAAGAGTAGGCCTGTGCAGGAGATCACATTATGGCTGTGTTCTACATGAACAAAAACTCTACAAGTGTACACACGCATCTATTGACAGTATGTGTGCTGGAATACTTCACAGGCAACACGATGGGGGGAATAAAAAAATAAAATGGAACTACACCCACCTTTCAGGACAAAAAAAAAAAAAAGACACAAAAGGAAAAAAAAAAAGTATGACCCATGCAGAAAACTAGAGGAGAGTCACAGGATGAATAAGAAGTGAGTAGAGATGAGCAGTGTTCAGGGATGTCACAACATTATTTTCCATCTTCTGCTGCACTAAAACAATGCAGCTCTCTACAAGTTTATCAAGACACAATTTGGCAGTTTTCCAGTCTGAAACGAAATACATTTTCCTTCCATAAACTATTATTCAGTTTCCTGTCCAAACTATGTGTAAGTAATCAACAGTTTAGCATCCTCAAGCAGTACACAGTAGCCCACTTCATTGCACTTTCAGGCTCCAGGCTGGAATATATGTCAAATGATTCCAAACCTTAGTGCCAACTAATGAAAGGAGGAAGAAAAGTTTAACTCCAAAAATCAACACTGATCTCTTCCACAGATATCTTAGTGTCCTAGAGAGTTAAAACACTGATTTAAAATTTTAATTCTGCAGGTATTCACAGAGGTACAGACCACAGGATTCTATTTTCTCTCTCAGACATCACAGATTCCCAGATTTTGAGCCCTCAAAGAACAATTTGTTTGCTTTTCTTTCAACAGTTTTTCATTAGGAACTTCTTGCTTCAAGGAAAGACTATATATATAGTCCTTCCTCAGGCAATAGATATATTTAAGTCAGGAGAAGCCACATCTACAGAAAGCCTGTTGTCATGGTATAAACTTAAAAAAACATCCAAGGAATTTAGCATAGAGGTCTGACAAATTAAATTTGTATTCAGAAGTGGGGTTTTTTTATTAAAACCAGTCTACTCCAGTATATCAATTAAAGATCTGTATGCACATTGGAACAAAATGTGAAGGCAGAGGAGGAGGAAGAGATGTCAAAATTAGCGATCCTCTAAATCTTGTGGGTAAGGACAATTTTAATTTTGATACTACAAATTTCCAAGATGTTCCACAATCACGCTGTGCAGGCAGCTGGTAAAATCATACAGGCAAACTTCACCCACATTGTCCTACGGATATTCACTACTGCAGATGTGAAATCACTATTGAGCTGTATTTGTCTGTTTGGAAGGACTACACCGTGCGAGAGGCACACAAGTAAAGTTGAAAGACCTCGCCCATGCTATCATAACACAACCAGTGCCTGCAGAAAGTGCTCAGCAACTGCGTTCTGCATTGGAAACCAACTGTGAAACGTACACCCGTTCAGGAACCTGGCAGGGAGGAAGAGTCTGGAAAAATCCACCTTTTTTGTTTTTCTCCCCGCTTGCATGCTGCATCTTCCCCAAGCAGCGAGCAAGCGGCTACCTTCCACCTCCGCTCTCTGAAAGCTATTGTCATCTCTTTTCCTTTTTCAACCAAAGTCTCTGCAAATCATTTCCCATGTTTGAACAAATCCTACGGTGCGAAAGGTAAATAATACTGTGACACCTCAGACAAGTTGGTTTAACAGGTAGCTTGTTACCTGGGAGAGTAAGAGCGTCTGAAAGTCTTGTGGGAAGGAGCAGTGGGGATGGAGTTAGGCTGAGAAAGGGGAGGTGGGTGCTTCGACAGCCCGTCTGCACTCCAACCCCAGAACCGACTGCCGCAATCAGAGGAGAAACGAAAGAGAGAAAAAACAGAGAAAGGAGAGGGAGGAAAAAAAAAAAAAGAAACTATAATCTGAGTGGTTTAGTGCTGTCATGCTGCCTTGGAGAGAGAGAAAAAAATTAATAGAAACAAAATTAAACAAGAATACTCCATTGAGCCCCATAAGTCATTGGATTGGCCTTTATTATTCATCTCCACTTTTATTCCTAACATAATGATATTGTTCACAGAAAAACAGTCCCTGCTTGTACTAACCAGTAAATTTTACAAATGGATAGAGCCTTTATAAACAACTGTCAAAATGCTTTAAGTGAACAATCCCTGACCACGCATCTGTGTTCAAACTCTAAGCAGGTATTTGCAAGCAACAGGATTTCCCTGGAAGAAAGGAAAGTTGGAGTCGATTTTTTTATCGGACACCCAAAGGCAGCTTGTCAAGTTTGGCTCCTGGTGCCTCTATACGAGCCTGCAATCAGGCCCTACACAATTGGCACAGCTTTGCAGGGCTTAAGATCTGATCCTATTTCACCAGATTCAAACTGATCCCAAATATGCAGCAAGTGAAAGTCAGTCTAGAGTGTAAATGCATCAGGTAAACTAGGGACTTGGCCCAGGTCTCAGCAAACAAACCTGGAAAGACTGGATGAAACCAGCCTCTAAGTCGATTCAGATATCCCATCAAACTTCCACAAGCCCCTTCTGGTTATTGTTTGATCCTGTGCCTTTGGGTCAAGGCATCCATCCCTGTGGCAATTCATCTAACCTTTGCTTTTGTCCTGTTCCCTTTAATGGTACATGGATTTTTCAAAATTATCTTCTAAAGAAGGATATAGATGCTTGAGCTGTTGGAGTATTCGGGACACCACTTTGTTTCTATTAAGCATGCTGTCTCGGAAATTCACATTTGTGTATACGCAAGTGAAAGATGCTGCAAGATCAGATGGGGCAAATAAGTCCAAATTGCTCCAGTGCAAACTGCAGCAAAGCCAGTTGAAAACTCCTCTAAAAAGTGGTGTCAAGAAATTGACTCATTAACCAGTAATCAAAACCCACAGCTATTACATGCAACTATTATGGAAATACACCAGACACCCAGACTGCTGATCACAAGTCTCACAGCTCAGGTCTCACCTACCTGCAAACAGGCCACCAAACAATGCAGCCTTATCCTTATTGTATAAGGTGGGTGGCTTATTTTAATTCTTTTTCCATGCCTTGCTCAACTTCACAATGAAACTGTCAAATTTTACTTTTAATGGTATTTTCTATTGTCAGTAAAAAAACAAGTACATAAACTTATATAGTCAAATAAAATTGTTAGCCTTTTATTTTGATGCATTTCTCTAGAGATCTTTGAGGGACTAAATTTGGGTGGGCTTTTTTTCATCACTGGAACTAAACACAGGTTTCTGGGCTACTAATAAAGGCAGAAACAGTATGGCAAACCTGTTCATTTGATAGTCCTTCAAATATTCCTAGAGAAATCTAGGTGAAAGTCCACAAGCTGAATTTAATATCTGAGTTTACAGAAATTCATTTGCCATTCAGAATGGTATTTTTTCACTAGAGCACTTCACAACTAGTAATTTCCTTTTTATCATACTACACTATTTACTAAATAGCAGAAAATTTTCTCTGTCCAACACAAACTCAAGCCATTCATCTGAGTGTTGCCCAGGAAACATTCTTCCCTCTTAGTCAGAAGTCTGGGGTTTTTTCCTATTATTTGCAGTCTTCCCAAGTGCCCTGCCCTGCTTTTCTTCTTCAGAAAACATCTCCTTCCTCCATAACTCCTCTCCCCAGAAACTAAAACTGTCAAGACAAAAAAGGCAGGTACAAATGCAGAAGTTAACACAGATGCAGTGGATACATTCTAGTGATCAAGAAGCAGAACTGGATGGAGCAAATAAAAGCAGAAGGAAGGACTCTGCCCAGGGCTCCAGAAGCATGTTGCCCTTCTGAAGACACTACCATCAGGGGATAGTTAAACAGATGTTATTACCTGGAAACGCAAATTAGCTGTTTGCATCAGCAAAGTCCAGTTCAACCAAAACATTCAAAATCTATCCAGAGACCTCAAATACACGTACACACAAATATACACACAAAAATAATTTCAAAAAAAATCAGTCATCTGCAATTCAACTGTGATGGCAATAATATGGGAGAAGTAATGTGACCTAAGGGCAATGGCATACATACATACCATAGAAAGTCCATGTCAATAAAGCTTTGCTGATTAATATTGAGAATACTGTCCACAAACCATTAGTAATATGGGAGAGCAGCTATGCTTATCAGCATTTTTATATTCCTACAGGAACCAAACTATCCTCGCTACACGTTTCCCAGCCCCAAAGACACATATGTCTCTAGATATGACTCCACCAATCTGTGCATCAAGACAAAATTCAAAGGAAAGTATAATCTTCAAAACAAAAGCTGGCATTAAGAACTGGAGATAATCCTTCAGCTGACTGCACTCAGGCTGCCTGTACGACACACAGGCACGGACAAGGCAAGCAGGGTCCCCACATGGAGCGCCCAGAAAGCAATGGGCATACACAATCTCGGTACAACCCTTTGGCAACGGATCCCATATAAATGTAAAGCCAAGTCTAGTTTCAGAGAACGGCTACACAGAGGAACTGCGGGAATCTTTATCCTTTTACACTGCTGCCAGAATGACTCGGGTCTGCTGTTTTCTAAGTTTATAGAGAGAAAAGTGACATTTTACACCACTGATGAATAGCAAATGACAAGCATTTGTAATGGAAACATGACACAGGAGCACCTATACACAGAACTGCAATACTGCAGTGCACCCTACTTCCCATAATCTGTTAGCACATTTTCCAAAGCCTTTTTTTCTGAGAGAAGGACGACCACATGTACTCTTCAGAAACAGAGCTAAGTTCTCCCTTGTTCTGCAAGTCAGACCCATGCTCAAACTGTGCTGCACAAGACATTTTCAAGAAGGATGCAGTCCAGCAGAGCATCAGAAGCTACTGCCACCGATGCACAGTACTCGCCACTGCCTTTTCTACAAATGGTAAAAATCTGCAGCTACTGTTACTGCCCAGAGGTCACTCACCAAAAAAAGTAGAACTTCTCCCCTGAATATCTTAAAAGGCTTTTACAGCAGCTTCCACCTTTATCTATCATCGAATAGTAACTTTTACACATCATTCGAATAACTAAATCCAGCAAGGGGATAGGACACACTTCTCAACAAGACACCTAAGCTTTTGGAACAACATCTTCAAGAACTCCGTAAAAAATTGAAGGAATGATTGTTTTCTAAAGGAAATTCCTGGGTCACTGCATCAGTGGCAGTTTTGGTCTTGGCCACTGCACAGTAGAATGCTCTGGAATTACATGCCCTCTCTAACTATTCCTTGAGAATATATCACATTGGAAAAAAGCCCCAGTTCCTAAACCCAAAGTACTAGAAACCAACAGCAACAAAGTACTACATGTATGATGAATGCTTTAATCAATATTTTGATATGTGTATCTTGACATCAGAAGGTGAGAAGAACGCGAAGACAAGTTGAAAAGCAGTGAGTGAAGTGGCAAAACACAGTTATGTCCCAATGGCAAACCCCCAAAGAAAACCCCAAAATCATGGTAAAAGGTCATGGATTTAAAAAAAGTAAGTGCCACATGCAAACGTGGCCAGCAAAGCCACAACTTAGCCACAGGCAGATATATCTCAGTTTATAATTTCCTATGACAGAAATCAGCAGGGCAACAATGCTCAAACTAGTCAAAAAGGAAGTAACATAGTTGGAACCACTCCCCTGAAACTCCACCACTTCATTTCTTAATGAAACCTTTGTTGAAAAAACCTCATACTAGGCAACTTGACCTTTGCTTGCAAGCTCTCAGTCTAGTTTTGGATTACAGTGGGTTTAGGGGTCACAAAGATGTATTTAGATATCCAAAATTTTCTCAGGAAACCCCATGGGGTCCTCATATGCTGCTGGAATTAGTATTAAAGGCTCATTAAAGGCTAAAAGCCTGCATTTTTCCTGACACAGGGGAACTCACATGTCTAAGCATCCCTCTAGACAGGGTTTAGCAAGTCACGACAGGGCTGATCAACAGATTTCAGTGTAAATTACTACGCTGGTCTATGAACTGCAGCCCTCACCCAATACGTTTCATTCTGTCTCTTCCAAGGACAAAGGGAAGTGACCTCTCACGGAGAGGACAGGCAGACAAGAACACCAGCTTTTAAGCTTTCCCAGCATGGATTAAAGCTTGACCAGGTCTGATATTTTCCTAATACAACCTAACACTTTCCTATAACATTTCTATGGTGCCTGAGTGTACCGCTTAAATTCCTATGTCCTCTGCTTTAAGGTTTTATGGTATGAAACATGTACGCTCCCAATATCCAAGAGTCCACGTTTGCTCAATAAAAGGTTTTGGAGCGGGCCAATATATTCTAGGGTAACAACTGCAGCTTCAGCAAAACACTTGGTTGCAAAAGATCTGCTGCCCAGAGAATCAGGCCACTATTCTGCTGATGAGTAGGGAGATTTGGGAGGTGTTCAGCATTGAAACAGTCACCACCTCAGCTTGTTCTGCATCCTCACAAAGCAGAAGAGGGGAACAGGAGATTCAGTACTTCTCACAGCAGCACAAGCACTGTGCTACAGTCAGATGAATTACTGATCACAAGGGCACACCTAAAAGACACAATCTGAAAACCTTGACCTGAAAGTCATCATATAGTTTGCAATATTTGCAACCTCAACAAGACCTCATTTCTAATGCTGCCATTTAATATTACCTTTATTGAACCCACAAATGTGATTCTGGAGAAGGCCTAGTTATTAAAGAAAATGAGTATTATAAGAAAAGACATTAAGATTAGACAGATAACATGAGGACTGGAACAATGAAGTCAATCACCAACCACATATTATCACGTTCAAACCCTGTGTCTTTGGAGCAATCTACTGTAAACTTTTGGTCTTTATTGTGCTTTCAAAATGAGTAATATTCTGCAAGTGCACACTCAGTGTTGAAATCCTTTAATGTTTTGCAAGTGGTTTAATTAGCCTGCCACATTACCTTGGAGACAATCCACCATGGGAACAGTTGGTAGGTGAAGTTAAGGGACTAGTTCTGCTGCTGGAGTGTCGGGAAGGAGTCCGACCAAGGGTATTGCTGGGGGAACCCTGGCAGAGAAGCAGGAAGACAGGGATTAGCAGCATGTTGCAATACACAGGCAGAAGCACACAACAACAGGTCCAAATATTGCCTTTGTTTGCGCTAGACAAGTTTCGTGCCGTTTTGGTTCTGGTTCTTCACCTAAAAATCTGCAGCCATGGCTCATGTAGTCATTAGTATGTTATTAAGGTACTGCTCTGAGGATAAAGAAAGCACACATGCACTTTCCTACAATCCACATTACCTGAAATTTTAACTATGCAACACAGAGAGAGCCTACAAATATTGCCAGAGCAATGGTTTGTCAATCCACCAGGCTACCCAGCTTCTCAGACATGTTTTGCCAGGCCCTAAAGTACGCAGACCTTTACCCTGGCAATTTAGCAATTTAATTATGCAGCTTTTTTCCACAGTCTAAAGCATTCTGACTGTGCTTGCTACGAGCACAAGTAAGCAATCTAACTTCACATTTTTCCACTGGCCTGCACAATCATTTCTACTACAGCAAAATGAGGAGGAATTGATCCTAATTCTGGCTCTCTTTGCACAAAATCAAAGGTACTAGAGAATCCAAGACCATTTGCCTGGAAGCCTAATGTTGCAGTTCTAGCTTACACAAAGGTCTACTTGTCCAAAGTAGTGGAAGTGCAAAGATAGGAAGGTTCGAATTTCAGCAAGTTTCACAAGATTTCCACATAAAAAAGGCAATACCTAATCCTTGCTGCTCTGGGGGTAAAAGAAGTTTAGAAACACACTTAAATCCTCTACTAACATATTCCTTCAGAGAAATAAAAATATGTAAGTGCTTCCTGTAAAACCAATACATAAGGTAATAAGCATAGACTGAGGAGACCTTGTAGGTCACATCAAAGCTCCTGCAAGCTTCTTAGTAGACAACGTATCTGTTATTAAACTGATTTCAATAGGAATGGTAAGCCCGGAAAATCTGTTGTATCAGGATCTCTGTTTTAGCCAAAAGGTCGTTACTGTCAGGATTTTCAAAAGCACTTAAAAGTACAAACCCCACCAACTTTCATGCACTTCTCAAGTAATTATTTTTTTTTCTTTTTAAATCTGTACTGGTTTATGACTATATTAAATTTAAAAATAACTGAGGTAGTTTTTTTAACGGTCCCTATAAAAGCAACATCAAACAGAAGCCTCCGTTGCCATATTGCTTCAAGACAAGTTGCAGATAATTCATACTGCTGAACATCTGCTATAGCTTATCAACGAGCTGCTGTCTTTGGGGCTCTGCTGTTTGCAAGGACAAGAGCCTCTCACCACACTGGTGTTACTGGAGTTCTTGAGGTGGTTGTGCAGGAGCTTGGTAGCACCATCCTGGAATGTTTTTGGCAAGGCACCAAGTAACATGGTAAACTCAGGAGTGTTCAATTCGAAGAGAGAAATCAGGACTATTTGTGCCGCCTGAAAAGAAGAAAGAAGAAAAGAAAAGACCATCAGATTTTATTTTTTGAAAAAGTATGCGTTCTGTTGGTAACGATCCTTATGGTAAAGGATGTGCGTTTCATTCAAAAAGGTGACTCCCATACTAGACAAATTTTTGACATATTCCTTGTGATGTGTCATAAGTAATTGCTAATTGCTATAGTTAACTTTTTAGTTCTTAGAGCTTACAATATACTTTTGTATTTATATCATTAACTTCTCAGATGTGACGTGTACAGCTATTCACAGCTAGTGAGAAAAATCTTACCATTGTCCTGTCCAGCACATATTTCAATTGAACAAGTTACTGCAAAAATTTACAGGAAACAAACAAAACCAGATGCTCAGATAAGCATGAAGAATCTAGGACTGCAATCTGTCATTCCCATGCATTCTATTTTAAGTACAAACAGGACTAGTTTTCTTTCCATCCAGCCTTTCCTCTTCCTAAGGATCTGAATAAGTTTATTTCAGCGAACCAACAATCCCTGCTTCTGTTCTCCCACCTCTCCTTGCAAGTCTCACCACTGAGGCTGTTTCAGCAACGGAAGACTCCCTCTAAAGGGAAAGATCTACTGGAATGGTGAGAACTACCTTTCTCTCATCCGTGGACAGGTTAAACACCACCAGATTCCCTAACTTTAGTAAGTGAAACCAGGGTACCACTGAAACAATGGAGAATTTTACCATTACTTTCACTGGACAAGGTTTGCCCCATCTACCTGGAAGGCGAGCTGCCGGAGCAGGATCTCCACTAACTCCATTAGCAGATATACGGCTCTGTATATTCTGAACTACAACAATGGAATCAAATGGGAATGGAAGCAGAATAAATCACAGAGTGCAGATCTGCAAGAGTAATTAATTAACATCACATGTCCCTAGCTGGACCTCACCAGCAGCATAAAACCCACATGGATTGCACCAATCCTGTTTTTTTTTGGTTGTTTTTTTTTTTTTTTTATTCCCCTGCCTTTGCCTTGAAAATATACAAAAATAAAAAAAAATTATTAAAAGAATAATAAAATTGAAGCAATGACAAAGGACCTCTGATGGTCTGCAGCACCACCTTCTCCAGTGGGGGTGTAGTCATTGACACACCAATCTCCCAAATACATATTGGGATACAAAGCAGTGGCTTAGGCTCACAAAGTAAGAAGCAAAGCTGCACATGCTCTTATTTTGGAACAGCTACAGGAAGAGCAGATACATGCGTCTGACCATTTTAGGAACTTCCTAAAACATCCTAAAAATGAAAAAGAACTGTAAAGAGGGTAAAAATATAATTTGCTGCTGTGGCAATAACTGCACATTCATTGTTCTCATCAATTCAAAGACGGAGTTTTTAGTAATGTGTTTGTAAAGTTGCAATAATTAAGTGTATCTGCAGTTCCCTGTGAAGTGGAATCCTTGAGCAGGTGATGAAGACAAAAACCCTTTCATAGAGGAGGGGAATCAAAGTACCTCATTGTTTCAGTTGCACTGTTCAAATTGCAATTCAAGCTATGCTGTTACTTCTGCTCATCAGCCCCAATTTGCAGTAACACAGCCTTTTATATAAAAACATTTTACATCCACGAAAGTTTGGTAAGTAACATCCTTCTCATAAGGCCAATAGAGAAACTGAGGCACAAAACACTCAGCAGGCTTCCAAGGACTGCAGCAAGCAACAGGTCTTCAGACTCTTCGTTCCAGATGGATCGTGCTGCCTCCTGCCAAAACTCTCACTGACTTCAACAGAAACACAGTATGTCATTATTCACTTCACACTAAAGATCTAAGGGTGAAAAGAAGCGGGCAGATAATTGTCCCCATGGCTTTCTTAACTCCATACTCTACCCTCCTCTGACGTGAAGTTTTGGGCAACTCTGCCATGAAGCCTGCCTGGTATCCAACAAGGATGTGTATTTCTGTCCATTTTGATCCAAGAACTGTTAAGTTTTCACCAGCATAGTATTTTCTGTAATAAAAATGTTACTGCAAACAAGAGATCTCAGAAAAACAATCAGCATGTTGAGCTGAATACAAAGTTACAAGTCATGCCAAAGTTCACTCCCGTTTGTGAATGGCATGCATATCCCCGATGGTTAGGAAACGGACATGCAGATCTTCTGTATCGGAACAAACAGATCTCATATTCATTGAGATAAAACGAACAGCATTATCAATCAACAAGGTTCCCAGGTTGAGAGATTGCTCAGAGACTGGAGTATCTGGAGATACCAACTGGTAAGTCAGGAGCTGCCCAAGGTACAGTGAGGTGGGAAAGGATTTCAGATACCTTTGTCCCACATCTCTCTCACTGATGGGTTAGAAATAAGGTTATTCTTGGAGACCTCATAAGTAAATAGAGCAAAACGTGCCCAAGAGTGCATGCACTCTATGACGTGACATTCTGGAGGTACCTTTCTTGTATGCCAGAGACATCTAAGATGCGTCTCATAGATCTGAGCAAAATCTTCACCAAAGCTCCTCCACGGACTTTGTGATTCTGTGGCTTCACTTTGAAGCAGAGAATTATCTAACTGGTACAGTTTAACCCTGACACACAAACAGTGACAGCACAGATGTGCTACAGGAGTATCTGAGGGAAATTTCAGCTCCCAGAAGTCACTTCAATTTTATTCCATTTTTTTTGTTGTTTTGGCTTTAATGCAAACAGGACTGTTTCTACCGTCCCTCTCTGGACAGAATACAGCTTGTTTTCAGGAGTATCTGCCAATATTCTGTGCACCCGGTGCTCTTCAGTAGCTTTGCTGTTGCCTGCAAATAGGTCATTGGGCTTTGAATGAAGTGCTGAACAGTCGCTCAATGCTTACAGTCTTATGTGGCCTGAGAGCAAGCAGACCTATAGTCCATGCTTTCCGTAATAAAGCCAAGTACTACTACAGCCTGGAAGTGGTGCTCCCATAAAGCTCTCAAAAGCAACACTGGAGATATGTGGGTTAACCTTGGCTGTGTTCTCTTTAAATAGTCCTTCACAATCCAACTGCACTTCTAAGTTTATTTCAGGTAAAAGCCATTATTTAAAAGTTCAGCCATGATTTCCTACCTAAAATTTTACACACAAAGGTCCTGGTCCCCACTACCATACAGTCAAGAACACTGTTACCACTAACCTCAAAAGTTGAAAGGCCCATGCTATCTTAAAATCACATTTTTAACAAGCTCCAAGTTTCACTCTTGCAATACTTGCCAGTTTAATACAGTTAATTTTATTTCAATAATGAAGAGCATCAGGAGCTCTACACCTGTCTAATAGTTCTAATAGATCGGGACACACTTGATAATCCTGTAAGTTTCATTTATGTAGCCAAAGGACATATTTTACAGATAATGTTTCTAAGAGTTTTAAATCTGTGGATTTTCAGCTTGTGACAAAGCAGAGAACATTTTTATGATCTCAGAATCACTGGTCATTTCTGAAAATCTTGGCCCTTGTTTCATTAGATTACTCAAGGAGTCGATAAATACAAAACAAACAATAACAAACTTATTTCTGTACACAATGTACAAACATTCTCCATGCAACACCCGAGCTTGATGATATATAGTTTGAAGAAAGAGCAATATCTGAATTTTCCCTTGCCTTTGTGTCCCTGTACCATTAGTGCGGAACACTAATTCATCTCCTTTCAGTGACATATAACATAGACCCTACAGATTATCTAATCTTAATGAAGCGGTTCTCTGCTGGCTTGAGCTGGAGGAACTCCAGTGACTTCAGAGCCTGACTATGCTGGTGAGGGGGTCTGGCTCCACGTCAGGTTCTTGAACCATTTGCAAAGGATGGCTTATTTAACATCCTTATTTTCCTTATAACAATGCAGCAAGGGATCAGGTTCCACAAACTGGTAGCAGCTCCCAAAGTTTCACGCTTAGGTCAACGCGATTCATGCTGTCCAACAGCATCAGCTGCTAAAGGGACACAAATGCTTTAGCATTTTTTAGATTTTTTTTTTCACCTAGACAGTGGGTATTGGCCAGATTTGTCAAAATCAGTAACCTCTGCATCTTGGCTGAATTAAAATAAAGCCTCTTTGGAATGGTTTGGGCTCATTAAGCAAAAAGATCAAGGCTAAATGGAAAAATCTATTGATTTTAGAGAGGAAATGTGGTCAGTGACCTAAGCTTAATACAAGTACCTGCCTTTTGATTGCTGCTGCTTCTGGTCCAATAGACCAAGCAGAATAAGCAGCCAGTTGCCCGAGCTATATGAAAGCAGTTTTCCTGTTCCTCAAACTTCTATTGGCAATGGGCTCACAACACTGACAACTCCATAAAAGGAGAAGACCTCATACCCTGATTGCTTACGAGGGACTACAACACAAGAGTTAACAGAAAAGCACACCAAAGCCAAAAAAATTACTTCACAGACAGACAAGCTTTTTTCAGGCTCCCAGTCGAGGTCTCTTTACACAGCTAGACAGTTCAGTTGGGACTGCAAACAAGATTAGTGTGATTAGTGCACACAGCTTTTAGTCTACCTGTTTACACTTCTCTTCCAAGTTTCCTTCACCAGGGCCTGAGGAAGCTGTGGTTGTCCTAGCTGGCAAATCCTCACCCACCCAACTATGCATGGTCTGGGTTTGACAAACAGGGAAGTTGATATTATTTAGAGAAAACACAGATTTCAACTAAATCATCTAAACAGTACACATGCTATCTTTTTGCAGAAGATTTTTAATCAGTTGCTTGCTTAATTTCAAGTAACAAAAAGCATTAATATTTGAGTTAACCAGAAGAACATTCCTTTCAGCAGAGGGCAGCACTGGCTCAAAAAATTAAATTCAGCCACAATTTCCAGGCTTACAGATCCCTTAGTTCTCCTATGAGGCTTTGCTTTGGCAACCTCCTGATGGCCTCCCTAACCACCTGAAAACCTCTGCCGAGGTGAGGTGTAGAGCCTGGGAAGTGCTGCACTCGGATGACACGTTCATCTGGCCAGGATTAGGGGAACAGGCGCTTGCATCTGCCCGCACCTTATTCTCCTCCTCTCTAAGTTCAGAGGAAGAAGAAGTTAAGAACTTGCAAACTCCTGACTCCAGTCTGGGCATCAGTCTGATAGACCAACACTGTCTACAAATGCCTTTTATCATGCGACTGGTTTGGGGAAGATCCACACTAATATCTACTCACTTTTGACAAACAATCAAAATCTCTGTGCATCATTCATGTCACCGTCCAGTCTAAGGCCAACATGGTTTTAATGACCTGAGGCACACTGGAATGGAGAAGCTCTCTCTCTCATGTCACTTTGACTTACACTGAACTGCAGATCAAATATAGATCCACTGAGATTGAGAGGCAGCAGTGACACATTAGGCAGCTTGTATTAGCACACATCAGCATAGGGCAACACTTCGATTTTCCGATGAGCATAGCTGATGTTAAATGAGTTAATGGACATCTACTGAGAGTGTTTGCAGGCTCTAAAAACAGTGTTATTTGAGTGTATTTTCCAGCACACAATTAAGTTAGCTGGCACTAAGCTACAAACTGTCTACCAAACCTCCTGCTTGTTCCTTTTTCAGGTCTAGAATCAGATGAGCATGGACATCCACATTACTGATATGGTAATATGAAGCACAAGGGCTTCATCAGTTCATACATAATCCAAGCACGTTAGCTTGAACACAAATTTTTAAACACACAGTTTTCCCCAAAGACTTCTATTAGAATATGCTGTTTACATCCACATCCTGAAAAGGAAGAATTTGTTTAACAGATTTAAATACAGAATTCACGTGCAGATTAAATCCACATTGCTATTGTGTTTTATATACAGCACACAATACATCATGAAATGCTTTTACAAGTCATGGATAGTTGCATTACATGTGTCAAAGGCATCTCAAATAAGTGCCAGCAAAAACTATGCAGCACTGAATCATCACATATTCGGATTACTCTTCTATCATGCATTACAACTCCTGATGTGTGCTGTTTTGTGACTTGGGCACAACAAAGACCGTGGCAAAAATGTTCATTATTTCTGGAGAGCCTCATGTTACCCCAGAAGTCAAGCTGATGAAGGCTACTCTGAGTAACTTTGCCCCTTAGAAAATGGCATTTGTTGCAAAAACAGGTTTGAGGACTAGAAACAATGGTTACATTTCATTAACAACTGAGAAACTTCTATTATAAACTCTGCCATGATATAAGTCTGATTTCTGAGGGGGAGGTTCCCACATATAAACTAAGAAAGAAGATAAACTACTGAAGTAAGAGATGGTTTGTAATGAAAACATGCACTTTAATCTGTACAGAGTTTCAAAATGCTAGAGCAAGTATGGCAGACATCCATCATAGTGCACAGAAAACAGCCTATGTTCTTTTTATTGGGTGGCTCTATAATGCATCATGTAAGTATCACCTCTGATCTCAATTTTCAAAATAGGTACATCACCTATTCCTATATAGGTTTGTGTGTATTTATATAAATACCACGCACACACAAACATATTATGCAGAGACACATAATATAAGCACGAGTATACACATTCTGTGAAGCAGTTTATTCTTATGTTATCATGCACTAGGTCTTACTGTTTCAGCAAACTAAGAAAATGTGCATATATTATGAACTGCTTTCAACCCAAAGGATACTTAGAAGGCTGTATAAAGAGAAGAAATTCATTTTAAGGAAAACTATTCCAGCACCGTGTTTCCAACAAGCACGTGATGATTTTCTGGCCACTAATGTTGGGAAAACCCATTTTCCTTACACTGCGTACACTAAAAACATTTGGGCTCTAATAGCTCTCTAGCATCAAATTCAAAACAAACAGAAAATGACAGCTACTATTTTGGAAACACAGCTAGGACACAGAGATCCTTTTTGTTCTAAGAGCATTAAATCAAGTAAACACTGAAGTCTACCAGGTGCCATTTTTGATGTATTACATTATTTTTCCTACCACTGACTATGTTTAAATACCTGAAACAAGTTCCTCTGTGCATTTAGGCTGAGTTTGACTTCTTTAGGAACATCCTTTGGCTAAAAGGCTGACCTCACCAGTATCGACATAGTCCTATTTAAGACTCCGTAAGACTGAAATGACACGCTAAGGCCTGGTTCTCAGATAACTTGGCTCTTCACGGAGTCCATGAGATGCACAAAGGCAAGGACCTCCGACTGAAGAATATTAAAACAATTTGCCATTCAAAAGCATTTCTGCAAACATCCTCTCTGCCACTGCTACTGTAACAGGCCATAACACCAGTAAAGATGAACAATGCCATTGCAACTCACAGAGTCCTTGGGAGTGCTTTTACAGCAAAGCTTCTGTCCCAGGAGTTGCTCAAATCTGCCTGACGCTAGATGGAAAATTAAAGCTCCGGGAGAGATTTGAGAGATCTCATGGCATCCCGTTGCAAATGAGCCCAACTTCATTTCCTTAGCAGTGTTTGCTTTCTTGTCTATCACTGGTCCTCCTACAGACACCACAGAAATATTTTATCCAAACTTGCTCTGGGCTATATTGATAAATACAATTTCCTTATCAAAGTGACAATGTCAATGTTTCTCAAGAAATGACATCTAGGATTACTGGTTAAAGAAATAAATAAATCTTCATTGCCTGTCTGAGCATACGAAGAAGTTGCTGACCTGCAGCTTTCTCTCTAAAGTCTTCTATCATCTTCCGGTATAATTCAGAAACAGTTTCTCGATTAAGCAGTTTTAGGATAAAAAATGATCCCAAACTTGTTTTCTTCGGATGCTTCTAAACTTCACCCACAAAACAGTGGTGCCAATCCAAGGAGGGCCCTACCCCTAGGTAGTCTGAGGGGGACTTCATGCAAATCACAGTAACACAAGCACCCTCCTCAGCTTTTTGATCCATTGCAACGGTTCTAGTTTCTTACGAAGTCCCAACCACTGTCTGTATTCAAGGGCAACTTGGCCAAACTCAGTAATGAGTGGGATTGTTGAAAGAAAAAGTTTTCCCAGCTACATAAGTGGAAGGCAGAACACGATGTACACGTGATACGAGGCTGCCCATAACGTGTAAAAATGCATTCAGGCTTGTAAAATAAAATGACTGTAGGAATGTTTCATCAACAGAGAAGCCAGTCAGGATATCTGGCACAAAGGGAAAATTCCTTCTTCCCCAAGATTAGCAGTTTAAATGACGATCAGGCAATACAGATCTTGTTATTTATCGTTAAGACCAGAGCTTGGCTGATAACAAAATGTCACCGGCCCTTCACCTCAGAAGGTGTTCCTCCCCTTCAGCCTGTACAAGCTCCTCCTGAACACTAAGATCCTGTGTGCCCACACAGACGACTCCACCCCCTCAAATGCCGAGGACTCCTGTTTATTATTAAAAGTTTTCATTCACCTGAGCCTTGGACATGAGGCTTCTTCAGGCTTTGCCCAGAGTAAAATCAGAAGCTTCATTCTCATTTCCATTCTCAAATTGATGGCTCTTTTCCAAGATCAAGGTATTTTCCCACACAGAGCCCAAGCCTGTCATCCAAATTCAATAAGCACTTTACCTACGTAAGGATTGCACAATAACTTTGCTGGCAATATTAGTGATAACATGGTGAAGGGACTGACTTAATGTCCTCAGACCAGTCATCACAGTATTTGCATTGCCATTGTGTTACTTTGTGGTAATTAAATGGCTTTTGTAAAATGATTTCATCAAATCTTAAAAATTTTCCAGAGGTGGAAAAAAAAAAAAAATATCAGATTTGACACCCTGTTACAGAGTGGAATGAACCAAAGCAGAAGAAAGTCAAGTGCATCGCACAAGGTTAGACGCTGCTGCAATCAAAATTAGAGCTGAGTTATCTGAAATCCTGATCTGTGCCCTGCCCATTGATATATTCTGCTTGGGGAAAAAGCAGCCAGCGGGCTGTAGGTGTGGAAATTACCAACAGGTGCTCTCCTTGCACTGGAACCACATCCCATCCATGCAAAGCTGCGTGACCTGTTCCTACCCAATGGCTTTTGTTCAGCATGGATGACAAATGCCTTTCACCTTTCTTCTAGCACTGCTTGCAGGAAGTAAATCTTAACCTGAATGCAGGGTGAACACCCGTAAGTACTAACAATCTTTAAAACAAGACAAATATTTACCCGTAACACACTGCAGATCACTTTATTTTACACATAAAGCTTGACACTAATTTTGACTGTACATAGTTCACAGCTACTATCAGCAGCTTAAATGGTTTCTGCCCTGAGAGGGAATCACAGCACTTTGTCAATGATGCTGTAATATCAACTGTACGTTCCTCAAAGTACATCATGTTTTTCTTGTGATAAGAGAACTTATAGCTACAGGTATCATTCCATACAAGAATGTAAACCATTTTATGCACAACAGCATTTCTTCTGATTTCACTAGCTATAAAACATGATCTGTAGTTCAAGTCAGGTGTCAGACACGTTAAGTGTGCTCATGAAGTCATTATAAGAATATGCAAGTTTTATTAATAAAAAGCTGCATCATTCAGTTTGAAGAAGAATTTTGGACTAAATGCCACTTTTTGTTCTATTTTTCTCCACTGCCTTAACACTAAAGGGCTGGGACCTCCACGACCATCACACAGTGAACAGTAGTAATGCACAGATGATCACTGATAAAAGGATAATCTCACTATTGACTGAAAATATAACCCATTTCTTGAACAGATCCCTTTATTGCTACCATAGGATCAGATCTGTGTGACTAATTGCCATGTGCACGCAGCAGCCACACATGTTCCCCGACTGACAGAGGTCATTTATATACTTCACCACCAGCACTAGCAAGCTTGTTTTACCTGCATCTGCTCAAAGGTAAAACCCAGACAGAACAGCACAGCCATCACACACACAGATGCTACTTGCTTAAGGTAGCATTCGGTAACTCAAATCTGGGTGAAAACCACACTGGCTGCAGGACGACATTTCTGGGGGGAAAGAGTCCCCGTCTCCGTGACCATTTGAGCATCGGCATCGCTGCTCCACCGAGTCAAGCGCAGTGGTACACAGGGACTGCACTACACCAGCCAAGGCTCCTCGGGTACCAAAAATAAAGTGTGCTCTTGTCAGCTCGCAGGAGCTGAGCCAATTCCACTGGTGGTCTCAAACCCAGACTCTATTGAAAAATTACCTTCTTTTCTCCTCTTTACAGGCCTCTTGTAGTACTTTGATCATTTGAACACTAAATTGGTTCTTCTCCTTCACCTCCATAGCTTCAACTGCTGTCTCCATTTTTAGGTTGTGCCAATGTTTACAATGCCTGGTCTGCTTTGCACTTGGAAAACCTCAGATCTTGAAAGCCACTGTAATACCTTCCACAAGGGTAGAATCTTCTGATCCTTAAATGTTGATATTATCAACATGTTTAATCTTGATATAAAAAAGATACTTTTTTCCCAGGTCATAGCCTCCAAAAAGGGAGGACAATTTTGCGTTCTTCAGAACATTTCACCTGTCTGGGTTGGCCCTCGGTAATCCAGTTCATTACTGCATAATGAATTTATTAGTCTGTTAACTACAGTCCTGACAGAGATAATGGCCAATGATTGCTTACAAATCCTTTGCTGCAGTGTTTCTTCTATAGCCCATGGTTTGTACTACATTCTTAATAAAATCATAGTACAGCAACGGTATGATGAAATAAAGATGACCTGGGCATTCATTTTCAGTAGCCTAAGTTAGCTTAACCGCGTGATAATTTATTTGAAAGCTACAGGCACCAGAGGCAAACCCAAGTCATTTGCAGGTTTAATAAAAAGAATTCAGACTCAGTAATCTCTTATCAGCCCCCCCGGCACTTGCCCAGGCACTGCTCACGTGGAGCTTGGTAGAAAGTTTTGGCAGAGCTCTGCACATCTTTGAAACAGAGAAAAGGATGGACACCACACTGTGAACACCCGCTCCCCACATCCCGCGGCTTCACAGCCACTTTTTTCAGCTGCTGCAGATACTCTTCACTCAGTTTGGCATGCAGCAATGATGACCCCTAATGGTGGAATACTGCTTCTGCTGAGCAATACGCAGAGATTTTGCTTTTTAATATATATTTCTAATTACATTAATTACAACTCTATCTTGCAGACCACCAGCAGAGTAAACTGCTTGAGGTTTACTCGAACTGTAACAGAGAAGCAGCTTCTTTGCCTGCTTAATTCTTTCTGACTTTGTACATGGAAGCATCAAAATGGAACCGCATATTCTAGATCTAAGTCCAGGATTTAAAGTTACCCTTTTTTTCTGAGGCTGACTATTTTGCAGAAGCGTGTTTCAGTCACACTGGTGTGAATAATCTCTGCAGAAAGTCTTCAGAAAAGAGGATGAGACATTTTTCTCTAGATCCAATCAGCTGTACGCCAGAGAGCAAACGGCACGCAGCCAAAAAGCTTCTTCGAAGCCATGTGTCAGCTATCAGATAATGCTGCAGTTGCAGCACCTTCGATAGCCAGTGATCTTTTCATCAGAATTAAATAATCACTAATAACAAAAATAATTTTCTTATTTCCAAAGTTATAAAATAGTACATTATTCTAGTATTAATTCAACATTTTAAGTGCATGTAGAGTGCAAAATTCTCATACAATTTTTACATTCTGAAATGCTTAAAGTTTTGGTGTGGTTTTTTTTTAAAATCCAAGTACATCTCAAGCGTTTAAGTCCTACTGGAATCTATTTCTACATCTGGACGGGGCAAAGAAGGTAATTTTGAATTGTGTTACAGATGCAAGGTACATAAAACAAACTAAGTCTCACTTTTCTCTTGGGAGAGATGGTATCACTACCTGCCCCATTTTAGCTTGCCTGACACCTGCATCTACAGCAAGATAAAGAACAAGGTAACTGTATTACCCAGGCCTGACCTAAATGTGTCAGCTTTTTCCAGGTTAAGAGAAACACACAGCTCTTAGAAGAGTTGAGAGCCCCTGGCAGCTTACTGATTTGTTTACTTTCTTTTAAAAACATTATAACACATAAGTCATGACACATTTCATCCGAGACTATAAAGCACAAAGCCTTCATCTAAATAAACAAAAACCTAGAGATATTTCT
Organism: Numenius arquata; assembly: GCF_964106895.1. Classification (NCBI taxonomy): domain Eukaryota; kingdom Metazoa; phylum Chordata; class Aves; order Charadriiformes; family Scolopacidae; genus Numenius; species Numenius arquata. The sequence goes on along the minus strand of NC_133578.1, from coordinate 13,641,321 downwards.
AGACTGCTCAAGAAAAAGTACATTTTCAAACTATGATCTCTTTTTGCACAGTAATAGCTGTTAAAGTCACACAGCTAAGTACCTACTAGAAAAAAAATATATGAAAACATGCTTCAGAAATGCGTCTTTACCAGATTGGCAATTTGATTTGGACAGTAAAGTATGTAAAATCCATTTTTTTAAATTAGAATCTAACCACTGATTTTTTCATTACCTTTATAACCATTATTTGTTGGGTTTGGCTATCTGGGCCTGTGTTTTTTGGTAGTTTTTTTTGAAGAACAATAGTTACTGCAAATACTTCATCATCCTGGCTTACCTTTCTCACATCTGAGCTCTTTGGTTCTGTTGTCCAAGTTATAATTCTAGATACAGCAAGTCTTGTCTCACTAGAGTTCACAAAGTCTGTTGGATCCATCTGTCTTGCCAAGGACTCAATATACTTCAGGATAGCAACTTTCACCTGAGAAGTGAAATGGGATTTGTTAATCTCATGAGGTGGCAAAGATGGATTTTACCCCATTATAAACAGATACCACTAACAGATTGACAGATTGACAAAACCTATGTCACATTGGGGGTAAAAAAAAAAAAAAAAAAAAAAAAAAAAAAAAAAAAAAAAGACATCCCTGTGACATGTCTAACTGTCTACCCAGATAAATTTTGTGTAGTTGGAGTCTGGAATGGTATATCAGAACTGGATTAAAACACGTATATCTGCCTGCATAAGCAAGTCAGTGCTCCACCAGTGCTTACTGTTCCAGATGCTAAACCTTAGGTTTTGGCCTCAAACCAAATGCCTGGTGCTGGAGTGTCAAAAGATCCCAAATTTGTGATATTTAAAGAACACTCAAGTCATTTGGCATGTTGTGTATTCCTGTCTTTGGAAGATAAATTTTGGAAGTCTTTTGGAAGATTTCCAGAGTTTACAGTGTTCTTACAGCCTTGAAACAGCAACCTCCTGAGAAAGAGTCTGCACAACAGCATCTCCATGGGAGGATTCAGTAACAGAAAGCTCTGATGTTTGGTTTTTTCTCTCCAAACCCTACACTTGCTATGTCTGATCTGTGCAACAAGCACTTAAGGTAGGCCTAGCACCCCAACATCCCAGCTGTTCAGACTGGGTCTGGTTCCATCTGTCCTGCACAGACAGGTTTTCTTCCCACCAAGACCAGGGTGAAGAGGAATTTTCCATGTCTAAACTTTAATATGTTGCAGTGTGCCTAAAGCCCAACTCTTACTGATTTGTGATGAGTCACAGGGTCCTATTTTAAAGATATTTTGATTTATTAAAATGAAGAATGAGAGAGTTAATCAAAGTTGCCAATATAATTTCTGTATCATGCAGGCACTTGCAATTATTTATCTTTGTCATGAGTGCTATGCTTTACGGTATGCCTGACATGGCAAGCTAAGACAATTGTGTTGATGCTTTAGCGAAAAGGCTTTTGATACTGACCTTCAGGTTTGGTGTTTGGGTCTGATCTACAATAAACCTCATCAAAATGTTAAATTGTTGATCAAATGGAAAAGAATCTCTGTCCAAAGAAAAAGGCAAAAATGTAATCCAACAAATTTTCAGGACTAAATTAACTTGATACATTAAAGCTTTCACAACAGATTTCAGCACTTATCATGCTTTTCTTCTTAACATCAACCAGAGAAACTCCAAGTCTAAGGATTAGCTGATTATTTATTTAATACTACCAAAACCTGCTAAATCAATACCTTTATACACTTACTTTATCTACTTTCTGTACACTTATCCAGCTTTTGGCACACCTGTCCATTCTTCCATCATTTCAGGCCGTGCTTTGTTCCCTTCTCCATAGTAGCAGACTGGTTCATCTTTTCCTCAGAATTCATACCTGGTTTTGATTCCTCTCCTTTTTTTCCCCTCCTCTATCTTATTTTCTCCTGGGTTACTACTACTTCTTTCTTAATTATGCCATTTCCAGGATGAGTTGAACAGTGTCCTGTGCTGGACATCCTTAGAAAGGGACATTGACTACAGAATCGGTGTGCACATCACAATAACATTCAAGGTCTTATCCTGAAATTACTGTTATTTGCTGTTTGAACACATGAAAGATGCTCTGAATTTTGTGGTAAAGCACCACTCATATTCTGAATACTGCAAAAATATATTCAAAAAGAAAACTGATATCAAAGTACACGCACACCAAAAAAGCAAATCAACAAAATTAATCAGTTACCCATTTTAAATGTTATGCTTTAAAGTTATCTATTTAGAAAAGAGCCAGGCCTTTTTAATTCAATGCTTGAAATACTGTGACATAACTTTGTCCTCCTTCATTCTGGTATTCATCATGACTGAGCCCTCAAAATATAAAGCACTACTAGGTTTCTAAAATGTTCATCAGATGCCTTCCTGCAAAACCCTCCATAACATTTGCCATCTGAGTACTCTACCTGGTGACATCCAGAGCTTTTTGAACTTTCGCCTGCACAGACCCCAGCAAATCTGCTCCCATTTTCTTTAGCAACTGGGTCAGGAGAACGAAAAGCCAATCCTGCAAGTCATCTTTATGAATGATGATGAAATCAACCAGGGTTTCCAGAAACATGCTGAAGACCTATAAACAAAACAAGTGTCACAAAGAGGAATACCCTGCTTTAAATAAAAATAATCAAAGGGAAAGGGTTTACAGTCGGAGTTTCAGGATGATTTTGTTATAGACAGTTTCATGAATGAATGATTTTAGTGACTACATTGCTCTCAAAAGAAGGTATCAGACAAGACACGTCTAAAATGTGTCGTATTAAAATACTACATGAAACGAATGAAGGAAGGGGGTAGAATACACTTACTCTCTGTTGTGAATTCCACGGCAAAGCAGGCCATGCAACAAAACAAACCACTCGTTAGCACACATAGTGATCAAGGCTGGTTTTTCAGATGCAGTTTGTCAACAGATAAAAGATGCATTCATTGAAAGTTTACATTTTCCTAAAACAAAATCTCTCCTCAGCAGTTACTTAAAACATTATATACCTTGGATCAGATCCAGTCTCCTCACTCATGAAAGTAACATGTGTTTATGCATGTTTACATGTAACGAAGTTTACATACGTTTAACACCAGAGCTAATGTGGTTGTGAATTTTATTCTATAGAATTTGTAGCAAAATTTGTAGCAAATTTTATAGAATTTGTAGCAATAATTCTATAAAAGCAGTGCAGATGACAGATCACCACTGCCAGAGAACATACTTAGTCCAGTGTGCAATAAACCCTCACCTTACTCAGAAATTGGAAATATTTTGCAAACAAATAGCTACGCCTTCACCCTTTCCACAAGACCTACTGAACCTTCCAGAACCAAAACATTATGACCTTACAGTAGGAACTGTCACACTTGACAGTTTGGGACAGCTTGTCCAGACTATAATTATGGCCAAAAATGCACACACGGAGCAAGACCTGTGACAGGCCACTATGCCTGCCCAGGGGATTTCTACGTGACAGCCATACGTTAAAACTGGTTTACGAAGTGGTCTGAAGTACTGATATTTTTACAGCTTTTTCTTCCTCAAAATGTATTTAATCCAACAGCAGATGTTTTTACCTAGAATTACTGGTTGCCCTCAACCAGCAAACCTCCTCAGGAAAGGGCATGAAACTCTCTTTTCCCCTCTCCCTGCTCCTGCTTACCTGTCAACAGAAGATCACTGGCTCTGAACATGCCTATGGGCCCAACCTCCCCATTCCCTAGCCTGCTTCTTCTAAAGAGATGTCTATAAATTCATGCCATGGCATTTAACTACAAAGGTTAGTGTTATAAAGAAGACAAAGTGGCTTTGAGATGCAGAGTATGTTGGTAAGTGAAACTCTGTACTGCACCCAGGTGGACACAATACACAAACCCCAGTCCCCAGGATGCTGAGCTACGGCTAATCCTTCATGGACCTCACTCTAATCTGTATCACCAAGATACTCCCTAGACAAGTACAGATGAAACCCAACCCCTCGCTCCAGGAGCTGACATCCGTAAGACACTAGGGTTACTCCTTGGTAAGCACAGAGTAATCAGTTCTTAGCAACCTAAGAGAGACTGAGACACATTCCTTCATTGTAAAACAGATAAAAATCAAGGGCATTTATAGATGCCAGTTTCCCCCGGCAGATGGCAGGGGTAGAAATACAAAACATTCATGTTGGAACAGTGTCAAATGTGCACACATGGTAATATAAGAGATTGAGCCAAGTCTTTGTGATCTTACCTTGCTGTGAGGGTCAGCAAACATGCGAGTAAATATTTCACATAGTCTTTTTAATTCGACTCGGCTAAAATACATAAATAAAACATGGTATTAATACTAAAGCTCTAGTTGCAGCAAAAAAGGTAGTAAATATTAACAGCTGGAAAATGTAGCCTTCTTTATTTAAATGTTACTTAAGTCACACTTTGAAAACTGTATCGAGGCAAAGCCTTAAATGGCATTCAAGTTTAACTGCTGGGTTCAAAAGTCTTACATTAAGAAATCTAATAAACATTTTTTTAAAATCAGAAGCCAGGCAACTTGTATTTTCTGCTGCTTCTATTTTCTTCTATATTCTGGATTTCAGAAGACGACTTCAAATGTGAACATTTCGGAAGTATTTACTTTCTGCCTGCATCACTGAAACACGGGTCTTTTGCAGCCTAAGAATAGGTCTCTCAGGTCTGCTTTGTGCCAGAGAACTCAGATTTTCAAGTACAAACAAAACTTTAATGCTGTTTAATACAGTAATCAAATATTTTGGTCTAAATTCTCAGTTGCTTCAGTAAAATTGGCCTAGAATGACACAGTATTAACATATACAAGAACTGACTGCTCCAAAGACTGAGAGCAGGAACATTGAGGACACAAATATATAGAAATGGAAGACCGATTAACAAGTGGGATACCTCGTAAGTCAAAAGATAATTAAACCAAGGCATAATCCAAGTTCCTATGAGTAAGAGATTATTAGGTGCTCAGTAATGCTTTTTTTTTATGCCAGGGGAAAAAAAGAGAGATGTATGGTTCCCTTCCATAAGATACTGAGTTTGAGTCAAACAAAGAACTGTTTGTAGCGTACTGCAGCTCTTATTTGCAACGTATTGAAAATACCAGTTTCCCTGCAAGGCAAATTGCCAAAGAACATAGAAGTTTTGCTTGTTTACTGTGCAAACAAAAACAGAGCAAGACAGTTAGGTAACATTCCCTGCATACTACGGATGCAATTAGATATTTTTCACAATCACTATGAAATCAGAGCAACGAGTGAAATGCACATTGATTACTCAGAGAACAGCCGTTTAGATCTCGACTACAGCTACCCTCTTCCCAGAAAGACAGTAATTCTACAATCCACCAACATATCTCCCTCTCTCTCAAAATAGCTTCAAAGAACAAGCCAGAATATACTAGTAGCCTGCAATTATTTTATGTTAGCTTGTTTATAAGTAACACAGGACATTTTTTCAAATAAGCATATGCATGAAAGTGATCAAATTTTAAAAGGGCACAGAGACAATGGTCTTAAGAGTTTGATGTAGAGGAAAAAGTCTTTGTAATGATGCCACAGCAAGCTGTCAGCCTCATTCAGGATGAGACTGCAGAGTCTCAAAATGACTGTCCTACAACGTTCTCCTGATTGCATGCAGACTGCAGCTCCCCGAATGAACTCTATTATTACTCTAATGAATTTTCTTTCCGGACAAAATTTACACGAAGGCAGCAAGTATAAGCGTATCTCTCTCTAAAAGCTCATGGACCCAAGGTAACAATGCAAGTACTAAATTGTAACAGGCAATAGAAGAACATTTCCTTAAGGGACTTGTTGGCCTTATTTTATTTAGAAGACCTTATGGAGAGCCCTTTAACAACTCGGCCACATGAAGCTGTATGAGACACAGAGCATGGGTAAGCGCCACACCACTTTGCATGCACATCTTTCTGGATACACAAATCTCAGCTAACGTGGGATCAGCCATCTTTCAGTTCAGAGTACTAAAGAAAACCTAGCCACATCACTGCCTTTTATTAAGCTTGTTATACCACAACAAAAGATATCAGGTTTAATTAGAAGACAGACTTGCCCCTTGGACTAACGACCTTGATGATGCTCTGCAAGATGCCGTGGGAACAAATGGGATGATAAAATCTAATTATTAGAACAGGCACCAGATCAACCCTGAACCAAGGAGGAAGCAGACCAAAAGGAAATATAATCTAGAGAACTAAAACCGGTATCAAATTAAAAAAATAACTCTGCAGGGGTGTAGTTTCTGGGACAGGCTTATAAACTATAGAGGATCAAAGCTAAGTAAACATGCTAGATTGAAGGGCTACTGACAGCAGTTCAGTTCAAACACTGTTTTCAACAGGATTGAAAACAATAGTTGAATTCTACCGGCATTTCTGCTAAGAGCTGCTGATCTGAACTATCCCCAACAGCACCCAAAACCTCAGTTATAATCCGCACACACCTTTGTGGCAAAAATCAAAGTCTCACTCAACTTACTCATGCAAGTATATGAGGTAGCAGAGTCTTTCCAGACAGTTCGTTAAAATGAAGCAAAAGGGAAAAGAAGACAGCATGCATGTGGGAAGTATCTTTTAAAAGACTTGTAAACAGACCACATCAAAAAGCATCTCAGATCTAGAGACTCTAACTACCCGTATTAAAAACCTGTAGGACTCCCCACTTGAGGACTGCACCACATCATGTGAAGTACTAGAATATTTTTATGATGGCAAGAGAATAACCTTTCCAGGCCTGCTCTCAGTACGTTTTCATTCAGCCTGTGAACATAAGCCATCAAATATTTTCAGCCAGCATGAAGGCCCTTTAAAATGGAAACAATTGCGCAAATCCAAGTAGGTAGGCTATAAACCATACAACAACCACTTATAAACTTGATCGTAATTTAAGTACATAATACTCATAACAGGAAAATAAAAACGTTGCAGCTATTTGTGAATGTTATCTTCAAAGGAGCCAAAAGGTAAACAGCTTGTTTCCAAATACTTTTACCATAAACTAAGGGTGGAAAGCCTATGGCCTGAGAGCCAGTTGACTTCAGTTAACATGACCTGTGGCCATATGAAGTTTCCACATGACTACTGGGTAATTCTAAAATCTGTTTTAATGTATGACATTCCAAAGGTGTTTGAAGGGTTTATGTGGCTTTCAACAAGGGAAAAAGGTCTGCCTCTCCTAGTTTCAGAGTTGGTACACCTACTTTATTGCCTTAAGAAACTTCCCTCTACATTATAAACACCACCATTTATAGGAGACTCAAGTTGCTGATATAAGACTTCTCAAGAGTTACAAATAATATCTATAATTATACCTAACACAGCCTTCATAAAGGGTCAAAGTAAACTCAACATACTGAAAGCATCGTCTGATCTCATCTTTGAAACACACACACCCTGAGTCATGTTAGAGTAAGTGTGGTGCTTGCTTCACCAACTAAATTGCTGGGAAAGAAAAAATATTGAAGGTTCAAACAGACTAATGTAAAAATGGTACCACCCTTTGAGTGCATTTACATTCCCATCATTGTGGGAAATCTCACTGTGCTGTGACACACCTGCCATTGGAGGTCTTCACGAGACAGAGGAAGGCACAGAGAAGATAGGATGCTTACCTGAGTCCTGTCTATATTACTGATACAAATTTAACACAAATTATACTGATAACACAGCAGAATTTTTTTCCAAAAGTAATTAAAGTCCCACATTGTGTAGACAAAGCCTTCACAGCTGTGAAAGATACTGCTTACATAAGGCAGGTAAATATTACTGACTTCTGACTTTAGCCATGTCTCATGAATGACTGACACTATGAAACTATCAAGGTCACCTCAGTGTCCGTTGGCTTTTCAGTAAGTTCTGAAGACCTATCAGCCCCTCTTTCCTTTCAGACCAGTTGGAGCTGGCACAGTGGTTCAGGACCTCAGCCACATCTTCAGTCTGCCGCAGGTAGTGTGGAATGCCCCCGTTCCTGGAACCATAGGAGCGCTCTGAGCAAGCACTTGATGCATCACTGTTAGCATCATCATCAGAGTACATCCCATAGGGTTCATATCTTCTTCTCACTGGCTTTTTCTGGAAAAGGGGAAACACTGACTTAGTAAATTATATATAGTTACAGCAATGCCCAAAGAAAAACATTCCATCCGTGATCACTAAAAAGAAGACTAATGCTATTGTTATAGTGACATAAATGTTTTAAAGACGTCACCAAGCACTGCCTGCTTACCTCTCACAGTAGAGCAAGACAGATCCCATTGATTTCAATGAGATTATTTGAGTGACTAAGGGGAGCAGGGCCTGCCTTCCCCAGCACGAAAGTGAGATAGTTCTGCCCACTGGAATTAGCTATTGGTAGCGAAATCATATGTTGTTTTGTCAATAATGGTCAGTTACATTGTTACAGATTCTATGATGATACAACCTCTACTTCAAGAAAAAAAAAAGATAAGGAAGAAAGAACTGAAGGAATCTGTGCTGGCATGCACGGTCACTTTTATATTGATAATGAAGTGACTCTAGAAATGCACTGGGATATAGGAGATGACAATTTCTCTGTTAGTTTGGGCTAGGATTTTTCTAGAGGCTACTAAGGGAGTTGAGTACCCAAATGGTACTCATTTCCATAGCATGGCATTAGATAACCTAATTCTCTTAGGTAGATCTTTCACAACCTTAGTCCTTACAGAAGAGAAATTAGAATAATTATGGTAGCAAAACAAATTGCATACTATACTGCAAAACAAACTCTTAAATGAACCATAACAGAACAGGATTGATAAAATATAGGCAATCTTTTTCGGATACACTCTAAAGCGTTTGCTACAGAATTCCTTCCAATGTCCAGTCCTGCAGTTCTTGGGCCTTGTGAAGCCAGCAGAGTTTTGCTTCCACTAAGACTGCAGGACTGAAGTCTGGAGATTAACTCAAGTGCAGTATCATGGGCGTTAGCAACAGAGTGGGAAAAGTTGCAAAGTAGAAATAAAAAGTCAAGAAAGCACTAGTACCTTGCTCCTGGAGTCTCCTAACAGCTGTAGGCAGGAAAATATTGAAGGGTGGGAAAAAGCATAGAGAATTATGTCAGAAGCTTATGTAGGGTTTGTTTTTGCAACAAAAATGTATAGCAAATGTGTCTTAGCAAATTAAAAAAAAATAATACAGTTTACGCAAAATAAAAGTGGGTATAATAACACCTGACTATCTCCTAACTGCTGCACTACTCATATATCCTACAATTTCCATTAGGGAGCCTGGAAGTGAGATTATCTGTTAAATAAGTTTTTTAATGATAGATCTATATACAGCACCTCTTTGCTTACTTTTCAGAAACGCTGCTCTGGAAGATACCAGAGTTTTTGGTAATGATTTATTTCCCCACACATTATCAGTAGCATTTGATTTTAGAGTCTTGGAAAGAAATTCTGATGTCAGGAAACCACTATCTACAGTACAGCACATTTAATCTACTTCACTTAACCAAGTTCTCTTTCAACTCACAGTTCTTATACCACACTTTTTTTGAAGCTTAGATTCTTTGAAGACCCCCTGGCTGGTATCTCTGGCTTAAAAGTCTTACTTAATGCTAAAGTTTCCATCACCCTTTGAGCTCCTCTGACAGATCCGAGCACTGATTCCCAGTATAGACACTGTGGGTTTAGAGCAAGTCCAGCTCTCAAACAGAAGCAGTGGATCCATTGGGAATTGTACACAGGGAGTAGAGGTCACAAAATGACCCACTGGATCTTGTTTAAACTGAGTATTTGGCTGAAGCCATCTTTGGAGAAGTTCTTTTTATTTTCTACTACAGGGAAAAGAATATTCCTCTGTAAACAAGGCTGCTGGGTAAAAGCTGGCATCATGTTACTCTCTCAAAAGGAACCTGAGCAGAGTTTTCAAATTGCCTGCTGTGAAAAGACAACCAAGAACAAATTGAGATAGTGGGAAAGAAGGGGACAACAAGATTGTGTTGCATTCCCTGAAGTCATACAAATTCAGGTTGATCAACCAAGTCAGCAGCAGCTCCTAGTTTCCAGCTAGAGTTAAGGATTTCTCTTTTAGGTGTTCAACCCTTCAAGATTTTAACATTGCAGTACAACATTATTTAGTTTAAAAGAGTGCAATATTTAAAAGGGAACTCTGTAAGTCTAGCTGAAGATTAAGTCACAGCCAAAAAGATCTCAGTGATTGGCAGTAAACTGGAACACTGTGACCCTCTCTATCCCTCAGGAAACCTATATTCAAGCAAGGGCTCACGTTCAGGAACACGTTCATTCACACAGATAAACTGTCACCTGTAATTATGCCCTAAACTGCTCTGGTGGCAAATTTGAGATGCTGAGACCAGAAATTGGCTCACAAGCTGTTGTATTTGGTAATGAAAATGTCCACTAATGATTCAGTCCACTAAATGCAACAGTGCCATCTATTATATACTGTCCTACCCATGGATTATTCACAAATACTTTTTATTAACAGAAAGGTAGATTTTGTAAAAAATGACATTTCTCTAGGAGTTCTCCAATAATTACCTAGAAATGGAGGTGACATGGATGAGCTGGGTGATAATCAAATATAAAAAGGAAAATGGTAGCCATCCCTAGGGAAGGTGAACTAGGAAATGGAGAAAGGACATCTATCACAAACTCTGGGGTCATGGTTCATTCTCCATAAAGAGAGATCAGTGATATCTGTCTCAAGATACATCAGGAAATCCTCCTCTCAGCTCAGGTCTAGAGCTGGAGAAGACCCAAGGATACCCAGCTAATGCTGTAGAATAATTGCTCCTGCCTCTAAACATCCTCTCCCCACCAAATACTCAAGGTAAATCCAAAGGTTTATCGTAACACTTGTCTTCTGAAGAGCAGAAAATACTTGCTGGGTTCTGGCTGAGATATACTATAGTACAGTAAGATCATATAGGACAATAAAATTAAAAAAAAAGATAATAAATTTATACTTGGAAACACACTGAAGGTACTAGCAGCAAACTAGACACATAGACTTCAACTTAACCGCATGAGATGGTACCGATTGCAGGCAAACCAAGTCATGAGCTGATCCTAGTATCTAGCCAGGTACAAACAGCACAGGGCAGGAACTTGTGAAATTCTCAGTTCTTGTTGGAATCTGATCAGGAATTGACACTAAGAGAACACTATGTTTTTCTGACAAAGTCTTCATGCAGGCGCGATGGGACTGATGGAAATCCCTGACCCCGCGGGTGCTGAGCACCCCCACAGTGTTGCATTTGTCCTCTGACAGCCAAGTGGAAGACAAACAGCTGACTGAACCCATCCTGCAGCTCCAGTACCAAGCCACAGCCATCTGTTTGATAGCAACTGTGGAGAACTAACATGGAATAAGCAAACAAATATTGCTGCCAATATACCCAAAGACATAACAGCAAAAGGTAACTAATTCTACAGCATCAGACACTGGCACAATCAGAACAAAGCTATTTAGAAAGAGGAGAACGTACGTACAGGTAACTTTAAGCCACTTTCCGGTGTCGGAAGCATTTTTGTATTTTTCCTCTTACCAGTGCATCAGCCACAGCAGCCTCCAGATCTGTGCTTGTGCTCAGGACTCGCATGGTATTCACAGAAGCAGGCATCCTGCCTGGCTGCCCGAGTCCAAACCGGTCTGCACAAAAGACAACATTGAAAGGGAGTGTTAAATGAATTCACATTCACTTGGAATCCTAATCAGGTGCCCGAGCAGCTTTCCCCACGGGCTCTGGGAACTCGCAGTGCTTTTCCATTAAACACTCTTTTATCCACAGCTCTAGAGAGTTTGCCATTAGAGTAAGAAATAAACTATTGTCTGTTGGGCCTCAGAGACAATTTTGGATCCTCAGGGCAAAGTTTTAATATTTATTTTTTCTTAAGCTGGGAAGCAGAGTATCTATTTTGTGTTTCTTTTCAAACAGAAGTGGTTTCAAAGTTTTATTTTAATGTCAGAGGCAGACATGCTGGTCCCAATCTGGCACTCTCAGAAATCAAGAGAAAGCTTCTCATTAACTTGAGAGACAGAATCGTGCCCGGTGTCAGAACATGTTAATACCAGAGCACTCATCCATCCTGCAGCTTTTTCTCAGGCAAGGATGTGAGACCAGCAGCACCAGACTATTTTATGTCTCAGGGCTTGATTAACCAGTAGAACATCCCCCTCAGCCTCACAGTATAAAGAAAAGGCTTATTATTTGCTTGTGAAGTTTTGTTACTGTTCCTGAGAAGCAGTTTAAATGCCATTTCAAAGTTCTATGATATATCAGAATTGAATTTTTTTTAATCAAACAATATCATTGTTCTCCCTTTGAATTTGATGGCAAAGCTCTCAATGGCATCCAAAGAAACAGGATTGTGTTGAAAATGCCATTTACACACCTAATACTAATTAGTTTACTTTATCATTTGCCCCATCTGCCAAAAAAGTTACTGCAATTAGTTTCTTTGGGCAAATGCCAAATTCAGAGAGCCATGCCAGCAGGGATATGAGAGAATCAGGGACTATCACGGGCCAGGCTCTGGCAGTGCAGTCCTCCTATATGGGAGTAGATCAGATACCATATTACTGGGATCCTGACTCTATGTCTATGAGCAGCAAGATTGGTTTTGGCATTGTTTTTTGCTTCCACATGGGCTTGTCTTTGCTTAAGGACTGGGAACATCCCTCCTGGGACATACTTTAGACCTCCGTTCCCTGCACCCACATGTGCCAATAAGAGTTCCGCAAGCAACTTCAATGGTGCATGAACCCATATAATAGACCTTCAGGTGATCCACACTGGAGGCAGTCATCAAGCAGCAAGAGAGAGGGATCAAGTCACACATGTCTTTTATTAGTTCATCTATACTTAATTTAATGAAGGAAATATACTGTTTATCAAATGCGTAACTATATCATGGATTTCCACAAGGCTGATATTCAGTAGCTTACTGTGGTTTTTTGGAAAACACTGCGCTTGTCACAAAACTTCATTGTTTTCTTCTTTAAAAACTACTGCACTGAAATATCTTTTAAGGAATTAGCTCACACTGACATGCATAACTTAAATCAGACTGAAGTCTGCCAGTCTACTGTCCTAATTACAAAGCTTTACCTGAGTGTGTCAGAGATTAAGCTGCCGAGGGGAAATAGGGAAGATTTTTGAAATTTGAAGTATTTTGAGAAAATAAAAACAACCCACCCTTAAGACTAGTATTTATTTCAAATAGAAGATGTTATCTATCAAAATTACTGTTTCTCAGAATGATGTACCCAGACAAGACATTTCTGATTTACAACAAAAGCACATTTTCTACAAAACACATTACAAGGGGAAAAAAATAAACAAACTTATTAGAACTACTGCCAAAAAGTAATCAAATCATGACATTTCACAAAGAAATAAAAGTTGTATGTGTTATTACTATCCCCTTTTTTAATGCACGTGGGTTGAAGAATAATTTCAAATATTTAGGTGAAACAGTACTGCATCCCTAAAATGGAAATGTCTGTACACTCTTAATAGAAGCACAGAGAAGATGATAATGCATTAGGCCTGATTGAAACTAAAGTCACTACTACAAAGATATACGCTACAAAGATGTACAGAAGACAAGTTATTTTCCTACAAGCAAATGATATCTGGTACAGTACAAGGGCTGTAAAAGTTGAGACAAGTTCTGGACTCAATTTTATATTTAAACCCAACTCAGTAACATTACTCAAGTGTTACTGAGAGCAGAATTTGACTGTAACTTTTGAAATAACATAGCATCAAAAAAATACCATTGTCATTTCTTTTCACATTAATTTAGTATTACATTAGAAAAGGGAAGATAGTTTGGTTTTTTTAAAAAAATGAAGAACAGAATGACAAAGTAATTCAGTTGTAGTTCAGTTTAAAAACCCAGCATAAAGAAACAGAATGAAGCTTTTTTAACAAATTAAATACAGTGTGGCATGCTGGCTTTGATCTGTCTCCATGGCTATCAGGAATTTTCTGAAATACTTCTTTCAGTGATCTTTAAATTTGTAACACTCAAATCACTCCGGGCTTCTCCCCAGGATGCTGCTGTCATACCTGAGTGCAGAAGTCAGACCTTCGGAGAGACCTCAGCATATCTCTAATACAGGGCCGGGAAGACATTTGGCTCCAGGAGAAACCAGTACAGGCAAGCCCAGTGCTACCAGGCAAGAGAAATAAGCAGAGTATGCTCTGGCCACGTATCCCTGTCTCCCTGGCTAGGTTCACTGTACTTGTTACAAATTTGATGAAAATTCCCAACCACCATTTTCAGCCCAATTTTGCCATTATTAAGGAGATTTTGGCCTTCTTTATGACACAGGTAACTGTACAGAATTTAAATATGCTTTGTACCAAACCACAGGACCCAAGCATAAAGGAGTCTATCACAGGAAGTTGAGTGCAAACAAAGCTTAAATCTGTATTACAATTGAGGTATTTTAAATATTTTCAATTATTTTTGTTAAATTCAAATTGGTACTTTGAAAAATGCCAGGCAAATCAGCTTGCATCATTTCTGCCAAGTAACCTGATTAAGGGAAATGTCTGAGAGTTTTAGTTAAGTGACAGCCATTTAACTAGACTTAGGACAAACAATATTTTTCACTCCCTACCTAAAGGGGGTTAATTAAATAACTTTCAGAATCACTAAATCCTAACACAATTTTAGCCTCCAAGAAAACACTGAAGCCCGTAATCTTCTACATCACCTTTGTCCCAACAATTAAGTCTCTATTTTCCCAGCTAGCAGCCCTCATTCATTTCTTTTTAAGACTCACAGTGAAATATCCTGATTTCAAAGGGAGTTACAAGGTTCTCCACAACTGTGAATCCAGCACAGGGGTGGGGAAGAAACAACTGGAATCTACAGATTTTTCTCATTATATGTAAGCATTAGTCTCCTGATGCAAAGCCCTATGAAATTAAGGGAATCATTTTTTTCAACAACTTCCATGTACTTTGGACAAGGCCTTCAGAATTAAATGAAGGATGGATCAGCGTGTGTTATGCTCCAAAGTTCATTTTGAAAGCTCATCAGGTGCTTAATTCTTGCTGCTCTTGTGTATTTTGGAGAGGATCCCACAAAGAATTTCGATTAACAGGGACAGGAGTCCAGAATATTTAGTAATAAATGGGATGAAACCCACTGGGATCCAGTCGTAGGCACTGGGAACTGCTACACTGCTAAAGAGGAAATATAAACAGAAGTTGCAAGTACTCTGCATCAGTCAGTATTTAGCCCATGCTGCACAACTGATCCAATTTACAGGAGAATTGAGAAAGCCCTGGATCACCCTTTGTTTAAACACTGTTCACAATGTTCCTAAAATACATAAAATTAAAAACATCCAATAGATGAAATTCAAAACAAAAAGCCACGTTGCACAAAAACGGAACAGAAAGCCCCACAGCGGTGAGAAGCACATGCCAAGTGCTGGCTGATGCACATGACGGCAAATGTTAAGATGGTGTAAAACAAGACTACGTATAAGAAGCGGATTCATGCAGTTAGCGCTTGTTCACCTGACTGCCCAACAGAATCAGCAGTGGAGAGAGCACTAGTGGACCTGGAATGACGTCGAGAAGCTGCAAGTAAAAGGAATGGCAACACCCACAGGATTAACACACATTGAACCCGAGACAGAAAATGCCACAATCCGAAGGGGATGCGTGTGACCGCTACCGGTAAAGGTGTTTCATAGTGACAGGGAAATGAGGCTGTATATGGATGCATAACAGATACAGTGCAAGCCCCACAGCGACGCCTCCATCCGTAGCTTCCCCCCATGACCGTAAACACGATGCACGACAAAACTCATTTGTAACAGTCCCAAACCCGGTGCAGTTCAGCAAAAAAACCCCAGTGCACATCAGTCACGTTCCAGACCCACAGATCTGAAAGACGGCCACCATGAGAACGTGGAGCACATAACTAGAGAGCAGGATTTAGATGTGTCTGATCTAAACCCCAAAGTGAAGCCATGATGAATGGTTAGGAATTGTGCTTGCAGGTATTTTTCCAAAACATTCTAGCCTATGCACAAAAAAATACCCCAACGTTAACAAAGGGAATGAGTAACCACAGAAGTAGAAAGAGTCATACAGGGAGGTCAGGTCTTTGGGTTGGGTTTTTTCCCCAAGTAAACACACGTACACCCATATTGTTGCTACTAGCAAAAGTCTCTTGCTTTTAACAAATTTTGCATACATGTCTGTTGAATCTAAGTGCGTACATGCACAGATAGTCTGAATACACACATCATACACCTATCTAGAATTAGACCACATGTATACAAATTGTTAATAGCAGCGGAGCACACACAGTAGCAGAAGAGCTGGAGCCAAATATAGCTCCCGCTTCAATTCCCCGTTGTCAGCAGCACATGAATCGCAAAATGCCTTTGGAGAGGTTTTTCAGTTCTTGGATTCAGCATAAAGGTGAGCTCTTTATGAAAGCAAATGGAAAGCTGGTGCAGGCATTTCCAAATTATAGAAATTTAGTTTTTCGAAAGAGGTTTTCCCTGTGTCTAGCAATGACATGCTCACCTAGCTCAAAGCAACTGACCCAAGAAACCAACCGATTGCTCATTTGAGCAATTCATCACCACAGACTCACTGAAGGCCTTGTTGCTTTAACATCATTACTAGTACTGTCAAGAAACTGAAAAAATAAAGCACAATCACCTTCTAATACAAATAGGCTTTGTCAATTATGCATATACGTGTGCAGTAGAAAAAACTATAAGTCTTTTGTTTAAGGCAAAGCATTCATAAACACAAATACTAATGTTATAAAATACAAATCAGCAAAGTGAGAAAAATAAAATTTTAGTCTTTTTCCAGCTGTGAGAGCTTGACTGAAACCTATACAGAATATGCAATGTGGTCTTTAACTATGGAGAGCACATGCATTTATTCAAGAGAACAATCCCACTGGCACCGTAAGTAACTCATCAAAGATTTGCAGGATCAGTGCAGGATTACGGACTGAACCTCACAATTAAGATTCTGAGCTCGCAATTGTTTTCTCCTGAGCCATCCGCTGTGCCCCCGTGGACGTCACTGCAAGATCAAGGCCCACGAAGAAGCAGGAATAACAATTAAAAAATAAAATAAAATAAAAATCACATCTCTGCAAGGAATCTTGAGTGAACCTCTTCACTGGGGTTTCCTAACTTCGGAAGCGAGGCGTTTGGTGCACAGACATGCATCCCTGCACAGCAGCCCCGAAACAAAGCACAGCAGTTTGCAAGGTCAGGATGTCAGCGTTGACATTGATCATGATACCATTAAATGCAAGAATCCTGTCGTTTCCATATAGCTAGTTTAAGTATAACTCACTAATATACAACTTAATCTTTATGAGCAAAAATAGATCATGTACAGTAGGATTATATTATCTTAGCATTAATGTAAGATTAAACTGGGTTCTAGAAATACCATAATAGAGTCATATTCTTTTGGCTTAAATTGACATATAAATTAAATTGACAAATTTAGTCAGATGAATTACACACTACATAATTAACAAGTTCGTGAACATGCTCGAGCTTAAAGCATTCAACGAAAACACACGAAAGAAAGACAATAGGATAACAAGTATATTGGGTTACTATTACATTGATATTTCCTCCCCACCTTGCTTTAATGACTTTTAATAACAATGTATTTATCTTCAGGTAATTAAATATCATTAGTTAAAAATGAAATTACCTTCTCCCCACAATAAAGTTTGTTACAACCAGTATAATAGACATCTGTAACTGAAACTTCATATTCAGTGTACGAGTCGGACTCGGCGGGGGTGGTGGTGTACCAAACTCACACCAACTCATTCTGGTACATTGCATTTATTTTTCAGAAAAAGGACTCAAGGTAGTATTACTATTAATGTATTTTCACTAAAATGAAACACAGCACAATGGCATCGAACACTGACAAGTTAACCCTGAAATCCAGCCTGATTAAACACTTAGGAGAAAATCATCCATAATTGAAGCTAAACAGGTAACTAAAAATGAGCTGCAGTTGCATATCTACAGTTCTTTTATGGCTCAGGTATTAAATCAGCTTTATTTAATCAAAAAAAAGTTCATCTTAAAGAGCTATGAGCCAAGTTCTGAGTGTTAAGTTGAACTCTCATTTTTCACCAAAATTTGAGATATTACAGATAAAGCAAAGATTATTTTATAGACCACTACAGTTCAAAATAACGAAGTTTTGAGCCCCAAAGCCTCTCTAATATTAACTTAATGATTCCACTCTACAGCATTAAAATCAGTAAGAATTTTGCCAATGATTTCATATGGATGAAGATAACGAGCCTCTTTACTGACAGTGTTTGAAACAGAGATGAATAACCAAACCAATAATAACAACAGCTATGCAAGTTTAAAAGATTATTTAAAGTACAGAATATTAGTCAAGTATGAGAACCAAACAGAAAAATTTTGCCCATCTGTCCATATTTTTTATAACCTTTTCTCACTATTGGACTAAAGTTGCAGAATTAAGTCCAGAATGCTATATTCCACTTACACACTATTTCATATACCTGTATGTTATCACTGTGTGCAAAAACAGATCCTGTAACAACGTTCTTCAGCATTGATGAAATTTGTAAAAGCTTTTTTCTCACTTTTAATACCCCATGCACAGCTATTAAATTACGAGATAAACGAGAGGGGCAGGGAGATCAACTACATTTCATTATGTCTGAGATGACAAACAAATCTTTCATACAAGCAAATGTATTGGGTTGAATATATGATATGGTATTTGATCAGAAACATTAACTATCTTGCTGTTTTCAGCCTTATGCAGAAAAAAACTTCTGCATGTGGTAAGTGTAATGAGATTTTCATTTGTACTGTACACAGGCTGCACGATAATGATGCTCATGTAAAACCTCAACCTTTCCATGATTTTAGACTGCTTGAAAATGTTTCCTACAAAGTGGCACGTGCAACTTGTTAATTAACGATTGACAATGTCATGTAAAATCTCTACAAAATAGAGGCTCTATATCTATTGGAGGATTTAGTATAGAAATGATATATATACTGTTGTTGTATCTAGCTGTAAGAAAATTAGATCATGAATAATGAGAGTCACTCAACAACAGGCTACGATGCTACTGACTGCTACACTGTGACCTAGAAAATAGAGGCTTGCTCTCCCATAGATTTCCATCACTGCTGTGAAGTGAAGCATAGCAGCCCCATAAAAGCTGATTTAATGAAACTAAAAATTTAAAAAGTTCAAACTAAACTATTTTCCTACTAACAGTGAAATGCTGAGAACCAGAATTGAAGCATGCAGAAGAAAACAGAAGGGAAATAGGGTTGGAAACAGGGAGCGTGTCAGGAATCCAACAGAGGAGAGGAAACAAGCTCATTCCACCTGGCAGTGTCTTGAAAAGGCAATCAGAACACGGGAAAAGGAGGAAAAAACAAAAATTGACCCTTAAAGCTCCAATGCCTACATGTACTCACCAAGTGGAGGAAAGCCCCGAGCAGGGCTTGTATCTCGACTGCTCTCACGGCTGGTATCACGGCTGCACCCCTGACTCATGCTGGGTCGGGGGATACGACTGCTCCGTGCTAGCATGCAGCATGGAGAGTTTCAGAGAAGGTGAACAAGTTTAATGAGGATAGAAAGCTCAAAGTCAAGTCACATTTCTGTTAGTTACGGTAATTATTACATTAGTAATTATAATTTGCAGCAGCCTGCCCAGGCTCTTTACAAACCAACTACCTTACACGCTGAGCTGTGTTTGTGATGTGAAATTTCAGCAGCGTTAAATGTCTCGTTGACAGTCTGCTTTTTTCTTAAGTAATCCAAGTTTTGTTATTCAAGTAGAGCAGGAATCTTCAATCATTTAGGGAAGCTCTACTGTTACAAAACATGCAAAACAGATGAGGCTGAAAGAAACCCTTCTGGAATCTCTTTTCCTTAGTTATAAGATAAACATCCTTCTGGAACAGAACAGCAGTGTTTTTAAACCAGGTCAAATTTTTTAGAAGTAGTCAGAGTACCAATATGAGATTTTTACATAGATTTGCCTTTCACAAAGATAGTTTTGTCATGAACAAATACGCTACGGAAAAAAAGGTGTATTGTACAGACTTGCAGAGATATTTTTCTCCAATGAAAGATACTGGGGAAAAAAGCATTTAGAACCTGAGTAACTGAGTGTCGAGTTAACGTGGTTTCAATTTTCAATCAGCAGCAGCTTCAGATCTTAACAGAAGCTACCTAACTTCTCAAACATTTCTAAAACCTTCTATTTATGGTTTTATACGCACAGATTGAGACATATGCACACTTAAGGGGAGCTTTAAACTATATTCTTTACTTTGACAAAACCCTACATCAACAAGGCTCTTATCTTTGGTTGGGGCTATCAAGTGCTCAATTTTCCACAGCCGAATAAGGTTCCCGCCTATCAGCTGTGTCATGGGAACTCATCGTATGCACACTCTTCATTTGGCCAAATGCAAAGTACAAGACATAAGGTGAAGCTGCTTTCATAGCAAAAAGTAATCCCACTGACTTTAGCTGAAGTTTTGTTCAAGTAGGAAAAACAGAGCTAGGCCCTTAGAAGGTTAACATCAAGAATTGGAATTTTATGATTTTATAAAATTAGCAATTTAGGTACTTAAAACTGGATTACTTCTCTGCATTCTGTGTCATTTTGTTATGAGAGATGTTTGCAGAAAGTTATTTAATAAGCTTTATGCCCAGTAGGGAATACAATGTTTTCTTCGGGAAAAGAATAGTAGTTAATCGTCTGAGTCTACCTTGAAGAATTTAATGACTAAAGAGGGATTTCCTTTGCCGTTTTGAAAAGGCAGTAGCATATATTAAGTGTTCATAAAAAGTCTTTAAAGAATTTTCTCATGCACAGAGTAAAATTTAATCTACCAGATTTGATGACAATGTAGCAGAGGCCCATACACATAACATGAACCTGCTTTATACTAATACTTTAACAGTATCCTTGCATTTATAAAAATAGTGCCATTTGCATGCTTCAGAATATATATATTCTTATAAAGCTCTACTGGTTTGTGTACTGAACTTAAATGCCTACACTCAAGCTAATAAAGTTCCCCTACAGCGTCTCTGTGGGCTCATAGACACTGGATCTATCAGTATCCTTTCAAGCGAAACAGTACAGAACAAAATAGAAACCTTCATATTTAGGGTTTAGAATTCAAATATAGACTACTGCCAGATTCTTGGTTTGCCAAATCCCTCCCAGCTTTGCAAAACGCAGCTCATATCTTTCAGATGAATTAATGGTTCTGATGGTTGACCTCTGATGTCAGACAATACAAGATGAGTTAGTGAGCAAGCTGATTAGATCACCATAGTGTCTTAAAACTTCTGAGTTAGATGGTGTTATAATA
Organism: Numenius arquata; assembly: GCF_964106895.1. Lineage (NCBI taxonomy): Eukaryota > Metazoa > Chordata > Aves > Charadriiformes > Scolopacidae > Numenius > Numenius arquata. The sequence continues at coordinate 13,619,866 of NC_133578.1, read as the reverse complement.
AATAAAACAGATTAAATAATATGAACTGGATGAAATTAGGGTCCATGAGTACAACAATCCCACCTCAGATACACAAGGAAAAAAGCTGACAGGTGAACTACAGGTGAAAGTAACACTCTGAAGTCTTCCACACAAATATTTGCTTGAAACTGAGGGCTCTGTAGAAGCAAACTTCTCATTCTTGGGTCTCGTGCTTATATGTAAATAATGGCAGCCTTCACATCAGGTTTGCACAAGCACTCATTTCTCTTAAGTAGAGAAGATCTGTCAGTCTTTTCTATAATACAACCCTACTAAAACTAGTAAAAGCTCTTTAGAGAGGGAGAGATGTGAATGATTAAAAAAATATATATATTGATGGACACACAGTACATTCTCCTTTCATAACAGCTAACAGCAGCAGCATGAAGTATGAAGAAAATGCACTTTAACTGGGTGAGAACAAACTAGTACAACAATGCCACAGATGAAGCACAATATTGACCGCACAAACAGAGCCTCCAGAAACAAACACTGGGTACTTCATGAGTAATGGCCAAACAAAGAATTGCATGTTACTGGATACAGATACAAAGCAAGGGGGGAAAAAAAAAAAAAAAGAATGGATTGAAAAGAACTAAAGAACTGAATGATGAGTCTGTTGTGGACTCCCAGGCACCTGCTCCACATTTTTCCTGCTGTGTTGTGTAGGGAAGATTGGATATCAGCTGTTCAGAGTATTTCCTTTGGGCACTGCCAGCAGTAAGGGCCAGCAGTGTTGTCATTTAGATGAGCCTCTTGTACTGTCACAGCCTGTCTTTGCAGTGCAGGCAGCAAAGGCAGAGAAGACAGACATAAGTCTTAGTTTCAGAATTTCCAACCCCAAAAGTCAAACAGAAATTAGGTAAATGAGTCACAAAATTGATTAAAAGGAATAGGCAGGATGAAAGCAGACAGTGTGCCCACAGCCAGCTCTGGACAGAGAGCCTAGAACAGGAGAAGGTTGGCTTGTTTTCAATAAAATCCCAACTTCCTTGGTGTGTCCTGAATTTCACTGAATTACACTGAATTTTTAGAGTTGGAAGGGACCATAAAGATCATCTAGTCCAACTCCCCTGCTGAAGCAGGATTGCCCAGAGCATGTCAGAGCATGTTACTCAGGACTGCATCCAGGTGGGTCTTGAAAATCTCCAAAGAAGGGGACTCCACAACCTCCCTGGGCAGCCTGTTCCAGGGTTCTGTCACCCTCACTGTGAAGAAGTTTTTTCTCATATTTGAGTGGAACCTCCTATGTTCCTGTCCTGTTTATCTAAGTTTTACCAATTTCATCTGGAAAGGCAAAGCAGTTGGATACAGTTCACACCATTATTAAAACACACTATGAGGCTATCTTAAACCAGTGGAACCCAACAGATGCAAATAACACCAGCAAAACCTGATAGTGCCCGTTTACCAGTCTGCCACTTGGAAGGAACCTGTATTTCATTAGGGTGTGACTTTTAATGATTCTTAAGTGGACCCTAAAAACCAGCAGATGCTTCCTTTACATCAATACAAGCATTTTAAAGAGCCTGTAAATGCTGCCAAAGCAGCCAAAGGAAAGCTCTGCAGTTGGGTACACCCAGTAGATGCAAGTCAAGAACTGCCTTCAGCTTTCCAATACATACACACAGCATAACCCCACCAGAAAGAGTGCTGCTGCATGAAACTGATAGCCAGCTCTGCCTGCACCAATGTTTGGGGAATGACAATCTCAAATCTCTCACTCCTTTCAGATCCAACTCTACCGAACAATCTGCTGAGCGTCCAACAAAATTAACTTCAAGCAGATAAACTTTCAATCCATGGGAAATGGACATCACCTTTTTTGAGGGGATCTCCTTCAGGAGGCCCAAACAAAAGCTCGAGATTAAGTGCACTATACTCTTCCTTCCCCAAGAGGGTATCACCACTAGGAAACCTCCACTGAGCAGACAGCAAAAGGCAAGCTTAAAACTGGAAAGTGCCACAAAGCAGGGTCATGCAGGTGACCACAAGACCTCAGCATGCCAAGTGTGCCTCCTTGTGCTGCCTCTTGGGAAAACAACGTACTACTTCAAGGTTTCCAGCACACATAAGGAGCACACCTCATGGATACCTGTGGTCCTGATGCAAACCTAAGCTAACAGCAAGGTACTGATGTTCTGCATCCACATGCAGAGGCTCTATTAGCTTGCCACTGTCCCAGAGGGGCCTGAAAAACTCCAGTGGATGGTTCCTGTAATGAAGCCCAACTGCATGCAGGGACCCACACTCTGTGTGCTTCACCTTAGACACACAGCATTGGTCCAGCTACAAATTCCAGTCACCTCTGCAAAAATCACACACAAGTCAATGGATGAGTTATGAACAGGATCCAGGAATTGCCCATTTCTAACAGCCTCATCTGCACAATGTTTCAACATCTGCTGCACTGCAACATGATCACAGACTTGAGATGTTTCAGCCCATTGGATAAGCTCATGTGTATCAAATACATAAATAATCCCACAAAACCAAAAGTATTGCATGTACATTTGATGTTATATGTGTGCTCAAGCACCATCTTGAATCAGACTGTGAAAAAGTGTATCAACATATTTAGGACTGAGGTGACTGGGAGTCTATTTAATGAAATGAATAAATGAAAAAAGTTTCAAAGATAGGGACTGAAGCAACACAATAAGAAAGTATGAAATACTGTTAGCTACTATGTTACAAAGTAATAAATGCAATGCAATAATGGTATAAAGATGATAGCTCAAAAGCTATCTCCATCCAAGCCAATATTACCATTTTCAAGATCCAATGAAGACACGTTTTCTGTAACTGAGTGCTACAGGCACAAGCATTAGACCCTCCTGCTCCCAGAACAGCCTGAAAGAACAGGCTTAGGCCACCAACTGTGGGGGGCAGAGGATGGGTGGAAACCACACATGTGATAGATCTGTCAGAGCTCTCTCCCACTCCCAAAGAACACGTACTGACTGTTCACAGGGAACAGAGCAATGAGGCAACAAACTACACTTTCAAAAGAATTCAAGGCTCCCATAATATACCTGAAAGCAGGCAACCCAAGAGTGAGGATTTTTACACACTGCAATTTCCCTTCAGATGCTCAAAGACTGTTTCAAATCAGACCACATAATGTGATGATCAGCTTAAGCGTATGTGATGGTCCTATCCATCATTCTTTGTTTCCTCCTAAAAAACAATGTTCTTCTGCAGAGCAATAGCAAAACAATTACTGGGAGGCACTTTACACTTTAAAGCAACAAACAAAAAAGCACAATTAATACAGAGGCCGTAAAATAGATCAGACACAAGAAGAACATCAAATTTGGAAAAATAATCACAATGAACATGCAATATTACTTATGAATCAGAACAGCATATGCACTCAGATGCTTTGAATTCATTTCAATATACTTGAAGAATGAATGAGATACTTCTCTATTAACAACATATTCTCAATAGAAACGTAGTTTAAATTTAAAATACAATCGCTAAAGCAATAGTAAAAAATGTAATTGACAACAATAGGACTATAATTTCAATCCATTTCAACCTACTACTAAATTCGTTGGAGATACAAAATAATTCAGTAACAGTATTATTTAAAGTGGTCTCCCTCTACATAAGCTTCAAACTTATGAAAACATTTCTATTTAAAAAATGAAACCAATATTCACATGTTCAGACAGCATACTGAATACCTTTTCACTTCAATTCAGATAGAAAAAAGCTTATACACAATGGAAGCTTACTCACCCAACTTAAAAAAATGAGTCTGCTGATAAATTTGAAAATAAAAACTATTACAGAATATTTACTTAACAGTCACTGAGACAAGACTATTGGAAGCAGAACAGTTAAAGCATAAGTCTAAAACACCGTCTAAGAAAGTAGCTCCAAGATATTAAGGATGAGAGAAGCAAACCATTTAAGCTGCAAAATTTCTAAAATAATCCAAAAAGGTGTTCTTTGGCCTTGATTCCACCTGACTGTAAAGGTTGCTCAACTCATTTTAGGACAAAGCCGTTAATGCCAAATGAGGTGTTTTGGCTGTGATGGTTATTCACGACAACTATTTTTGCTGCCTGATCTAATCACATCGTTCCTGTTGAATTTCAAACAGAAGACATCTCATGACATCTTCAGGCCTACTTTGAAACTATAGCTCAACCTGGAAAACTAAAATTACTCCTCTACAAACCCCAATCACATTAACTTGCCAGCTGAAAAACTCAGAAGACCAACAGTAAGACATCAACAGTTAGTTTCCTAGTCAACAGGAAAGCCCCTCCTTCGAGCACGCCAGTCAGCCTGTCACTGCAGTGACTATTCTTACCTAGTCCTATTCTGTTGGGACTTGTCTCTCGACTGCATCCCTGGCTCCGAGGGATCTTGGTGCGCTTCTCTGAAGATGATGGCACTGGCTGAACTCTGGATGTTCCACCGCTCAGGCCACCATAGGCGCTTCCTAACAGCTTACCCGGAGAACTAGACCGGCTACCAGCTAGAAGAGAACCAGAAATAACGAAAGAAAACAATTAAAAACTCACAATATTTTAAATAATTTTACAGCAAAACTGGAACACAATCACCTCTAAGAATTTGATCCAAATGACTCAGAAAACTAATGTGAGTGTTCTCCATGGGCTTTTGAGGAAGACTGAGGAAAGCCCATGCACAATAAACACTGACATCAGGAACCCTGCCTGTATGGACTGTGCTGCCCAGCTGGGATCAAGACCAAAGCAGACACTGTAGTGTATGAATACCCCAGCTGGCTTTACTGGAGCTTGCAGAGCTGCCAGGAGCAGCCTTGCTGCAGCAGCATAGAATTCACAGGCTGCTTCACCCCCTCAAAGCAACACAAATTAGCCTGTGTGGAGCACTGTGCTGCAGCGAGCCAGCTTCTGGCACACGACACCTGATGCAAGACGGCTCAGGCATCTTCATGCTACACTGCAGTGGTGGCATTACTTTCCTGCAATAATTCAGCGAAGGAAAATTTTTAAAAAATACCATCTCAACAGCAGCAGATCAGCACAATAAAGGGTAAACTGAGTAAGCCTGTCACATCTTTAGAGATGCTGGCTTACTTGGGTTTGACTGGTTAAAGATAAACTATTTAGTGATTTTTCAGCTAGAGAAAATTTTTAGCCAGTTGAGTAGTTGGCTTATTTTGTTTTTCCTGGCCTGTTTGGATAGTCCATGGCAAGTTTACATTTCTTCTAAGCCATGTTGTCTGCGAGACAGTCTACTAACCAAGATTTATTTACATTCCAGTTGCTATTTCTATATTTCTATCTGAAATAGCCTTGCTAACTCAATGAGCTGAATAATACTTTTTTCTGTGGATCTTTATTTGCCAAGTTATTTGAAAATTAAGTAATGCTAGCTTAAAGGTAACCACAGAGAACTGTGAAAGTAACAGATTCAAGACTCTTTCGTGCTTCTTTGGGTATATATAAGTCCCTGAAAATTTGCTGCTGATATTATCACTCCTGACATTCCATTTGTTTACTACAATAGCCAAGAAAACTCTATTTGAAAAGGTTACAAGAACATACTCGGACAAGCTCACATTCAGAACCAATATTCATGTTGGTTTCTTTCTGAAAAGTATCTACACATCTCACAGAAATTTCAGTCCCAAATATTATTGCAACTAGCGGGAGTTAAAAACTGTTCTTCTGTGTTGATTTAAGAAGATAAGCACTTCTATTCATCTGATGGACAATACTATAACACATGTATTTTTAACTTACTTCCCCCCCTTCAATTTCTTGGCCAAAACCATTCTGAAACCATCAAGTTATATACTCCCACATTGTACGTGGTGCTGGCTCCCCCTTCACCACCCCCAAAGTGAGAATATGTGTTACAGATGCCAATCTCACACCCAGCACCCGTGCCCTGAAGGCCAATACTCCTCTCAGTTACACTGCTGCAACCTCACCCATGTCAGCAGGGTTGTGCTGAAGCAACTGGAAGAAGAATTTAGCACCTGGGGTTTAAGCAGCAGCAATGAGCCAGCTTCAATATGCAGAATGTATGCTCACCACATCTAAGTACTATGAGAAAGCAAAATCACTTGCCATCCACATTCGGATTTATGACTAAGAAAATGCTTTTTAAGTCTCATAGTTAGGAGAGAGTGAGGGAAGCTAAAAGCTTAGCAGTTAAAAAATGTGAAGGAAATAACGTGAGAAAGCAAGAAAGGGAAAACATTTCTTACCACCAGCAGGATTAGCTGATCTGGATCCTTGATTATGAAGGCAGACCAAAGGACAGGCAAAAAGTGGATTAAAAGACAGCAAGACAATACAGCGTTCAGCATGCGGTTTATGCTATACACAATACAGACAGATTTATTCACAAACATGTCACTCCAAAAGCCTCTGCAGAATGCAGTGAGTTAACGAGCAGATGCAACTAAATTTCTCAACGTTGATCAGCTTCTTAGCTAAACGGCAACGCTCTGAGAACCCAAGTTCTGCTCTAAATTACACCCCAGCCCAGCCTGCAAAATTGCAACAGGGTTATCCACTGTGTGGGCAGGGAGAATTTGGTCCTGTGACCATATTATATTTGAATTCGTAACTTATTTGATGCAATGTTTGGCTTAAGGATAAAGATCACACCTGGTTGGGCTAAGCTGGAATCAGGATTCAGCAAACTAGACCAAGGGAGCAGGCTCAGATTGATCATCCTCAAGCTTCGTAAGACAATTTTCGTAAAAATGAAGTCCATAATCTTTGAAACCTTTGGATACTCAACTATCCTTTAAATACTTCTGAGACTTGTTTCATCTGATCATTTTTCACTGAACCAAGTTTAGGAAAAAAGGTGATTTCTGGCTTTGGATCAGTTTTAGGTTCAAAACTGAAGAAATCAATTTAGATCAGCACACCAAAGCCCAAATTCCCTCATGACCTCAATGTAAATATTTCCATTTGGCCCCATCCTGAATATAACACTTCTCTCTTCAGCTCTCCCAGCCTAACACAATGCTATAAACTGCTTCCCCATCCCTCCAGCATGACAGAGCAAAGCAACGAGAGCATGAACAGAGAAGGGCTTTTAAATAGGGGTACAAAGCAAGACAAGTCCTCAGAACATATAGGTCTTTCCACAATCCCCACCTCCTCTTACCCACAAGCTTGAAGATCCTCAAAATATGAGTGGCTTTCTCCCTCCCCCCAATTCATTTTAAAGTTTGAGTAGCAAAATTCTCCTTAGATACACATGCAGCAGCACCATATGTATGGCTCCTAGGGGAAAACCCTGCCTTGCCAGGAAGCCAGGGCATGCACATGTGTCATGTGAATCAGAGAGCACAGCCATCTCCCCGGTATCTACACAAAATAGGCAATGTTCTATTTTAAATTGATGCCAAATAACATTAACTTTAGACAGGTTACACATTACACATACAGAAATACAGTCACATAAGCAGGAGAAGCTTTGCAGGGCAAGACCCCAGGACAGCAGTCAGCTACAGAGACAGAAGGTGCCTCAGTGGGACCCCAGGGCAAGTTATTCAGTCCTACACATCACAGCAAGATGAAATTCTGCTGCACAACTGGTAAAAAAAGGCAGCAACTAAGCACTCAGCAAGAGTACACAGTGGCCAAGTGGGGATTCGTTTTGTTACGCCTCCAAATGTTATCAGCAGAAGTGAGCCCAATCCTCAGCTGATGCTACTACAATTCAAGAGAAGCGTATTAATAACTATTTGTTCTGCTCCCCCAGAAATAAAACACTTCTTACGCTGGGACTGGGAAACTACTTTAGCCCGGCTGCGGCCTCGGGTATCAGCAGGCATCGAGGTGACGCTTGTGGCACTGCCAGAGCTCTGTCTCCTTGTACGAATCCGACCTGGAGGAATGCAAAGACAATCAGACTGTCAATAGGTTTCTTCCAAAGGCAGCAGCAGTGCCTAACATGCTGTTCTATGCTTGCAGGGTTGCTATACACACAATTAACCCGGGGACAAAACAAAAATTTTACAGGGTGAGGCAACATCTGTCATTAAGACTGGCTGAGACACAGGGCAGGGAGTGGAAACAGTCACAGTCCACGAGTTCGAAAACTTCTCTGCTTTCTGTAATGCTATCAGCCAGTTTAATTAAAAAAAAAAAAATATTACCTCTCTATAGCCTTTGCTTCCGTTCTATAGTAGCTTCTTTACAAAGGACCGACAACAAAAATTTCAGCCTCCTAAATGCTGCTTCCTATATCAAATTATTACTTTCTGACAAGGCGATCACTCTTTTGGAGACGGGTGTGAGAGATGCCCCCATGAATTCCATCGCTGGGATTTCCAGTTAGCAGCGCGGTGCTTTATATCCTGCTCTACGTGTGCAGGCTGGCACCCGCTCCTGCGAGAGTCTGTCAACGCAGCCTGAACTACGCTTTTTATTTCAGGCTTATTGAGGTTTCCCTGCTGTTTACAGATCCCTCATATTTATCCCGAGATCAGTGTAACTTTACTTGTAATGTAGAGTCCCATTTAGCACAATCAACGTTGTGGAAAAAGGTTTCTGTGTGTCTCTAGCTAAGTGGAGATCAGATATAAAGTGTCAAAGTGTTCTTGGTCGTTTTTCTGTCCTTTTCTCATGAAAGAGCCACAGAAATTTTAGCTAGAAAAGCTTATAGGGTCATCAGTTCATCCCCTTCTTGGGCAGGACTGTTTCCTACAAAATGTTCTTTCCAGTGCTAAGCTTCAATTATCTGTCTCTAGTTAATGGGAAAGAAATGATAATTAAGAGCAACACAAAGAAAGCCTACATTAGCACTTTTCAACAACTCATTTCTCAGCCAAATCCGAAGCTGTTTCTCAGGACTAATGCCAGTGCCACCCTGCATTCAGAGGATGACTTCAAGTTTCAGGCAAATAATAAAAGAAAAAAAACCACAAGAGGTAAGAGAAGAGTCTAGACAACTGCACCCTCCCATAGATATTCATCTCCTGCCCTTTGTCTCCACCGTAAGCATACAGAGAAATATGAACAAGGAGATACACACTTCCCACCCACCCCATCCCAAAAAAAAGTCACTTCATGTAAGGTACACATGCAGGACAAGACAATGGTAAGCAGCCCAGGCTGAATGGATTGAGAGCTCTGTTCTTCTCCAAGCTCTCAAAGTATTCGTACCGTGGTCTGCAAGTTTCTGATAGACACAAAGTGATAAGGAGATGTTTGACTTTGAGAAGAAAGCCTAGACTTGTTTGCAGGGGAAAAAGCCTAGGAGACAGTGGTACCTCAGACCTCTCCACCAGCATCTAGTTTTAAAATAGCTCAGTAAGCAAGATGAGATCTTTGTTCAAACGCTTGTCTGTAGACAAGACATAGAAGACATCACTACCATATAACTGGGAAAATACAACAAACCACTTTTTAACTGCTGGCTCAACCAAACAACCTGTGAGCGTGTCCACGTCCGTCCAGGCATGAAACTGCCTGCTAAGGTCCTCTTACCACCAGCAAGGCTGCAGATCTCCTCTGCTCCAGGACATTATCTGCCCCTGACAAATGGTGAGCCTGATACGCAACCCAGAGAGAGCTCCATAGCTCTTTGTTGGCTTCCTTCCTTCTCTTCCCTTCCCTCACAAGTTTGGCACATGCGCAGTGACACACAGATGAGCAGAGCCACTGTGCGACTTGGCGCAAGGTGTGTACTCCCAAACCCCACCGCAGGCGTGTGTGGGGAATGAGGCAGAAGAAACTCACGCTCTTGTCAGAAGCCTCAAGGCTTCCTTTCATTTTTCACATCAGGAGGGCATCATTGGTGGCAGCAGAAGTACAAAACAGTAAGACAAGAAGTTAAACCTGACCAGTCTTAGGAACCAGTAATGGAATTAGCCGACATCCTTCCAGAAGGCCAACAGAAACCCTTGGCATTGCAGAAAGTCCTGGGAAGTAACTCAAGCTGAAATTCAACATTACACACAGTAACAGACAGCACGTTTAGCGATGTGTATGGGCCAAGAATGGGTGAGAAGGGATTGAGGTCTCCTTTTATGCACAGGCTGATCTTAAGATCCTCAAAATTTTCTGTTCTTCCTGCATCTACAAGATTTCCCCCCACCCCTCTCGCCATCAGCAGGTGACTAAGAACACGGAGAAAATTGGGACAATATGTAATAAGTGACTCTCACACTGTAGGAAATACAAAGCCTAAAATAATATATAAAGAGAAAACAAGATTAATTTCTAACACCAATTTTTGGGGCTTTAAGAAAGAAAACTGAACTAAAGGGACAAACTTAACTAACATAGGATTATGAGCAGGGTTAGAAATAGAGAGCTGTGCTCTATTTTGAAAGCCGTGAGAGCCAGTGGACAGACTCCTATCAACTTCAGTAGTTTCTGAATGAATGAATGCCCAGGAGCAAGATTCTGCTTCCTTTTGGACTAGTAGATTTGCAAACTGATTTTGTCCTCATGGGTGTTGGAGAGAACAACGTGAGATGAAGAGTTGCCCCTGCACAGGAGAAACAGAGTCCCAAAACTGATAGGGGTTTTCTCATCGTTCCAAAAAGGCTGACAAGCAATTGAACTAACACTGCATCGAACTTGCATTGTGCAAATAACAGGAATAGCAAAAACTAGAAATACATGACACAAAAATGATGTAATGATACAAATACTGCGATAGCACACTGACAAGCTCACCCTGGAAGTACTTTATTATTTGAAGTTCATGGGATAAAGTAAAACATAAGGGGAAAAAAACCCCTCTGAAATTGAAGGTCAAATTCTTCACACAGTTACAAGGAAAACGTGCCATCTGACATTAGTTATATGTATTTCCTGAAGTATGAATTGTTAATATACTTTCCAAAGTTTTATTTTCTCAGCTTTAAAAACTATGTATTTGTTTTTTCATACAGGTAACTAATCTTATTTGCCGCATAAAAATGGTTCAAAATAAGTGACTCAAAGTGACTTCAAGAAAAAATTTAAGATTTTAAGTTTTCCTATTCAAAGAGAGTTTTTAGCTGTAAAACTGCTGGGGTGTTTCATATGTTAATTGATCTTCACACACATGCACAACTTTTAAATTAGTCTTATGATATCCAAAACCTATTTGCTTTATAGTAATGTAAGATGCATCAACATTTATCTGACTTGAAAATCTCAAGGTTTTTAATATATATTATACCACATACAGCATGCATATATATAAGTTCATCTATACAATACAAACATCTCTGCTACATTCGCTTAAGGATTTAATCTGCAAGAAGTCATTTGCACATAGGACTATTTGTGTGGCTTCTACCCCAGACAGAAAAACTATTTTCAAGCAAGACTAACTAACATATCAAGTAAGTTATTCAGACTTTTTTTGTTGTTGTTGTTAAACTGTAGCAAACACTTCCCCTCCCAAAACCTCTTTGCTTTCAGGTGGGTTTGTTTCCATATCTAGCTCAAACTGCAGATGTAGCAATTCATATTTCATAACCACTATTTTTCTGCTCCTCTTAAAAGAATTACTGCATCCTGACAAGAGCAGCACAGCAAAGGAACAGATAAAGACTGCCCCAACTAGTTTCCAAAAACCATAAAATATTTCCAGAAAAAAGTCCTTGATCTAAATTTGACATGTGACACATCACTGTTGGTACAGAAAATGTTTTGAAAGACTCAGTAGAAAAGCTTTGTGTTAAGAAACCATTTGGGGGGGGGGGGTTGGTTTTATTTTTTAAAGTTATTGTCAATTTTTACAACAATCAGTGGATCAGAATCAACCTTGAAATGTCTAACATATGTCTAAAACTAGTAAAGTGGTGGTGTTTTCTTTTTAAAAGGAACAAGAAATGGAAGATTCTATGATAACGTTTTTGTGTTACAAGAGGCTTCATCCAGCAGTGTGGCTCTGAGCTCCTCTGGGAGGAAACTGCAGCGTCTCCATCCCCAGCACCCAGAACAGACAGGCTTTGTGAGGCCCAGTCTGTATATTACACTGAAGAAAATGGCTTTCAAATAGAATCATAGAATGGTTAGAGTTGGAAGGGACCTTAAAGATCATCGAGTTCCAACTCCCCTGCCATGGGCAGGGACACCTCCCACTAGAGCAGGTTGCTCAAAGCCCCATCCAGCCTGGCTTTAAACACTTCCAGGGATGGGGCAGCCACAACTTCCCCAGGGAACCTGTTCCAGTGCTTCACCACCCTCACAGGAAAGAATTTCCTCCTACTATCTAATCTAAATCTCCCCTCTTCCAATTTAAAACCATTACCCTTGTCCTGTCACTACATCTCCTGACAAAGAGTCCCTCTCCGGCTCTCCTGTAGGCTCCCTTCAGATATTGGAAGGCTGCTATGAGGTCTCCCTGGTGCCTTCTCTTCTCCAGGCTGAACAACCCCAGCTCTCTCAGCCTGTCTTCATAGGGGAGGTGCTCCATCCCTCTGATCATCTTTGTGGCCCTCTGCTGGACCCATTCCAACAGGTCCATGCCCTTTCTATGTTGGATAGTCTAGACTAGAAATGGTCTGTAACAGCTCCACAACTGAGTCTAATCAGTTCCATGCTATGAATAATGATACCTACACAGCCACACAAATTACATATGGAAGTACCGGGATGGTAATGGTCTCTCTATGGATCAAGTTAATGTGTTTCGGTTATTCAGCACTGGTTTTTTTTCCCCTGCTTGGAGGAAAACGTTCCTGAAAGAGCCTCTAGGACTCTCCCTTAGCTCTGTCACTGCTAAATGACACGTGGACATCTGTGAGACATGCACACATCAATTAAAAACATGCTTTACATATAAATCTGTAAACAACTTTTTACAACAAGCATGGTATGGTTTCCATACATATCTAGCAGATGTCCAACATTATACTAGTGTAAGACCTGATTCTGCATGTAATTCCCCCCCCGCCGCCCCGAGAATCACTTGACCCTTAGTGGAAACCGTCAGCATAGGTTGCCTCTGGGTTTTGCATAAGAATTCCCTCCAAGGCAGAGGGTTGAGGAAACAATAGTGGCACCACTTTGCTCTGCACCAACAAGAACAGGCAAATTAAGTCAGCACCTGCAAAGGGATGGACCAAGAGAACAAAGAAACCTACTACCTTAGCATTTCCATCTAAGATATCACATTCAGTCAAACTTGAATTGTTCCTTGTTCTTGAGGTCAAGGAAAAGCTTTAAGGCAGAGAAGAAAACAGCAATGGTGATTTCATAAACCCTGTGTTACTCCCAAAGCCCGTGCTAAGGCTCAAGATGTCTAAATGAACTTAGGCTCAAAAAATGCAGTCTGATATCTGAAAACTATAATATACCAAATTTTATTTCCTTTCTGGTAAATAATAAAAACTATTCAAAATTGTGCCACTGACTCTGGAAACTGCTGATTTTGGTTTAAAATTCCCATTTTTGGGACAGACCAGCATTTATGCTTTCCCCCTTTTGGGAAACGCTTGTCTGAAGTGTTTGTCTTTATGCTTACTTTGAAAACAGTCAACTGGATAACAGAGATGCTCCACACGATTATTCTGTACTGGAAAGTCAGCATTATGCACCTTTTTAAAATACTCTTTGAAAAGTTGGGCATAGCACTAGCTGTGAAGTCCTGATCAAGACTATAAAGGTTTAGACCTTACAAGTTTTCTCCCTGCCAAGCTCTTAAGGAAGTTCAGGAAATATCCATCCATGAAGGGTCTGTGCAATCAAGATGTTAACTGTGCACTACAAGAAGACACAGCCTCACAGCACAGACAGCAGAAGACCTGCACAGATTTAAGTGGTATACAGACACATGCTGCCTTTCCATAAGGAAGTGCATTTTAACACCATTTGTCAATTAGGACGACACTACTTGAAACCAAAGGACTGATACTTGGCTCTTAACTTGTCTTGCCACTGGCATAACCCACTCTATCTTGCTCCTGTTTTGAGATGTCTGGCTCAAACACAAAACACTGAGGAGAACTGAGGGCAAAGCAGATGGGAACTGCCAAGTTCGCACAATGCTGGCTCCCAGCTGAGGGGAAGGTGCAGAACTTTTACACTGTAGCTACAGAAAGCCATGATGGGAACCAGACTGCAGATTCAACATCAAGCTGAACCACACAAAAAAAGACTGGGATTTGCTCTTAAATTACTTACTGGTGACCTGAAAAAAATCCAGGGGCACGGGCATGGACGGAATTTCTGCTTTATGTTCAAAGAGTCTCTCTTGCACACGAGTATTTCCAGAGCAAGGGGATGTTTTTCTCTTGCCCCGCCACCTTAATTTTCACATTTGTGTCAAGAATATAGTCAAGAATATAAAGTTTTGCCTTCCCAGTAGTTCCTGGCAAACTCCGCAAGATAGAGAGTTGGCAGAAGACCTTTCTCAGCCCTCATCTGTAGGACACACCAAATCCTAAACAAAGGCTGGTTTTCCCTTAACTGTCTCAACAAAGGGAAATAAAGATAAAGAGTTTCAAACAGTGATTAAACTCATCCTTCAAGTGCTCTGGCTGTAGCATGCCATGTTATTATAATCCTCCCTGATCCTCACTCCCCCTCAAAAAAGAGAATCTGTACAACAAAAGGAAGAGATGAGATCTGGTATTTAGCATGAGGGGGATGACAGACTCCATTTCTCAAAGTTCATCTCATAATCTTTCCCCTCAAGTGACTTGCTGGTTTCTATTACAGATTTTTACCAAATCAAATCTGCTTCCAGTGTAGCTGAATTGAAAAAAACAAAGTAATAAAACAACCCCCTCTACCCTTTTGCATGATGACAATAAAGCATTTAATAAAGAAAAAATAAAGGTATTCCAGAGGACAGCTGTTGGAACAGGCTTCCACAAATATTACTACAGCTCAGGAGGGGATTGAGACCTGCATAGGGTATTTCATAAATTAACATTAAAACTTTCAACATTTCAAAGTTAGGCCCAAAAATAGAAAGGTTTCAGAAGTGGGGGGAAAGGAAAAAAAGTGTCAGCAATGAATAAAAAAAAAGCTCAGGATTACAACAATCTGGAACTTTCATCTAATTTGCCATTGATTCAGAAATACAGGTGGTTTAGGCCAACTTCATATTCCTTATCACTGACAGATCACAAAGGACAAACACTTGCCCATGATGCAGAGCCAGTTCATCTCCAACATTAAGTGCCAGTTTCAAAAACAGTAGAGACCTTTCCTTCTAAATAAATCAATGCATCAATAATAGTAAGGAAAAAACCACACACGTCACACAGCACAGCGGCACTTCTGAGAACAGCACATCCAAATACAAGCAGCCATCAGGGAGACAAGCAGAGTCCCACAAGACAGTAATAGATCCCTTGAAAAGAGACTTGCATCAGGAAAAAATGGGTTTGTTGGGGGGTGTGGCGTCTTCATTATGTGTAGAAGGCAATCTTGTTTTCAACTCCTGTCTACCTCAGAAAAAGTGATTTCCCAGTGATCTTTTTTGCCTGAGAGAAATAAAGAGCAAGCTTTGACAACAAGCCAGAGAACCAGACTGGGAGCCCTCCCAAACTAGCCAGCTCAGTGTTCTTGAAAAAAAAGCCTTTCCTCCAACTGTCTTAGATGTAAGCCACTTCGCTCAGACAGTTACCAACAAAAAGAGAGCGCTCAGGTTTAAAGAGGTTGACTAAATATTCCTTCCCTAGAGATCATTGTTTACTGTCCTCATTTTTCTGCCATGTGATCATCTCATCCAATTCTCTCGCTGCCCAGTCTCTTCCCGAAAGCATTTGGCAGTTGTGACCTGAGCTTTAGATGGAAAATCACAGCAAACCTTTACACATCGTGGAGCAAGAAAACACAAGCCCTGTGTCAGTTTTTTGGTTGGTTTTTTGGGGGTTTTTTGTTTTTTGCTTTTTTAATCTGTGCACAGGTCACCTTCAACCAAAAGCAGTGCTTTAAATATGGAGACCCACACACAGCTTTGTGATCAGAAGTCATAAAATCAGACTGGTGCCTATTAGTGGGGAGGAGCTTGAAGAGAAAGTAAAGAATACCCCATGGCATCAAAATGAGCAGGACAACCATGCAACACTTCATGCAGGTCACCAGTGAACATGGATGAGAACCAGATAACACTTTGAGAACAGAGACCAGGGAGGGTGGTACGACTGTGGACACACCTCAGTTACACAGAGAGACTGCTTACCCTCGGTTTTACTGGTAGTACCATCTTTAGGCAATTTAAAAAAAATAAGGAAAGGGTTAATAGGGAAAATTAGTAACATCAATAGAAGCGGGCACTATATATTAGCTACAGAAATATGCAAAAAAATTAACACAATTAAATAAAGGAAAAAAATTTGAGCAGCAAATCAAAGCTCATTGTATCTGAAGAACACGCTTGCAGGTTTTCCCTCCCGCAATAACCAACCTTTGCCAAATTCCATTTTTGTTGTTTGCCTCACTATTTCTCCCATAGGAATGCGCTGGTGACAAGTGTCCCTAGTGGTTCAAAAGGAAGAAGGGTCCTTTAGGAGCAGCCATGTTTGCATCACTTAGAGTGCATTTGCTGCTTTTCTCCCACAGTCTGTTTTAAGAGCAAGACTAACACTGTATTCAGACTCCCAGCTTCAAGGACAAAGCCAATGTTAGAAGATACTTTCCCTGCCTCTTCTGTTCTTCCTTATGGCATAGGAGTGTTCAAAAGCAGTTTTGCCACTGAAGCCAGTGTGCAGCATGATTGAAAAATGGTTGCATCTGGAAGCTCGAAAGCACACTATTATGTGATCAACTTCATATTCTGCGTTATGTTTCCTCTGCAATGTATCTAAGTCTTGAACTAAGTCGGAACAATTCAAATCAGAACAAGAATTCAACTTCCGAACCAAATACAACCAACACATTTAAGCCAAGGTAAAATACTTCAGATATGAAAGAAACCTATCTACAGAAGGGATCTATAGAAACCATCCCTATATAATTCACCAAGCCAATTTTATCAGGCTAAAGACCATTTCCCTCAGAGTAAGAAGTAACTTTTCAACTCAGTGAGGACAATCCCTACAGCTTAAATCAAGATCACCGATTTCTGATTTTTCTTCCTCTTGTAAAAGTAAATTGATGAAAAGTCTAGAATTAGATTAGCATGAAAACAGGAGACAGAGAAACTAGCTCAGATGATCAGCTCTGCTCATAACTGAGTTGAAGCTCTGCAAATAGTGTCAATCACTGCCTTGCGTTTTTCTCCTCCATGCTTCCTTCAACAGCATCTCCAGAGAGAAAGATCAAATGCCAACTTTGTTGTAAGAAACCCTGGGCACCTGAAAGTGATATATGATGCTTTGAGAGAAAAATGTGACATGTGGCTATAATCCAAGATGAGTCAGCATAAGGAACAGATACTTGTATCCTGTGTGGTGAAATAGGAAGGCCAACTTCTCTTTGCTTCTACATCTTTCTCTTTTTTAAAACAGAAAGTGATCAAACTCAACTAAGATGTATTATCCAAAGCATAAAACAATTAATGAAAAACCAGTTTCAGGAAAGGAGGGAAGGAAGAGAAGGGAAAGAGACAGGGGGAAATGTCAAAAGGAATTGAGCAGTATTTCCCTCAATAACATCCCGGAATCAGAATAAGATCTGCTTTTCCCCAGAAAGAAGAGTGAGACGCAGAGTATTAAACAATTCAAAACCTAAGAAGTTGCTTCAAGTCAGTTCTGTCGCAAATTTTTTCCTTAACCCCAAAGAGCAAGAGATTCCACACTGATCCTAGAGAGCTGGCAACGATCTCAGAGATATGTTCTTCTACTTAGAGTTTAATATTCAAATAAAACTACGAGGCACTTTCTGCTAGTAAAGAAAGCTAACTGCAGGAGTAGAAGAACATGTAGATTTACCTAGTGATGCGTATGAGCCTGGGGGCAAGGCTGCAGCAGAACTGAAGGGGATGGATGCTCCAGAAGACGTCACTTTTGACTTGGCACTAGCTGCTGCATTCACATCGACGTCACTGCGGGATCGCTGCAGAGATCCTGGTGTTGACACAGATTTTGTACTTACTGTAGATGCTGCAGATGGGAGTGGGAGATCCAGAATAAAGAAGATTAATTTTTTTGAGCTGTGTGCTTCAAAGAGCTTGACAAGCAGTTTAATGTACTATTTTTAACACTCCCTGCTGGCACTGAAATACCTCAACTAAGAATGCTTTATCAGGGCAATGTGGGCTTCCCCACACTTCCTGCAAAGATATTTCAATGCTGACCTGATGCTACCTCTAAGAACTTTATCACACACTAATGTATATGCTGAGATCAAAAAGGCTGCCAGGCCAGTAACAAAGAAATTTCTAATGGAACTAGATGGGAAAGTTCAATCACAGTACCCATCACCAGCCTGTGAGTTGCTGGCCAAAACAGACCTGCAGGTCCCTCAGTCTTTCCCAACACCTCATCTTCTCATGAAGACTGCTGTTCCCATCACTTGTTGATGCTTACCCTCTTAGGCATGGAGCTTTTCTAATCAGCTGCAAGCAAACATGCATTTGTGTGCACAATCAAGTAGGTTCCACACCAATATCTCCTTGAATCCAAGGTCTCAGTAGGGTGTAGTGTATACACAAACCAGACAGAACCCGATCTTGGTCAGGTGTAGAGGGTAACTTATCTTCTACCAGGAAAGTTTCGTCTGTTATATACTGTATTAAAATTTGCTATTTAGATTATTGTATGCATTTACTTAGGACAGGAAAGCTGCACCTAAACTTTCCATCTAATAGTAAAAACAGATTAGCAATGAGATGGAATTTAACACTGTAGAACTTGTGTGCAGACGATGCCTCCAGGAAGTGCTGAAACCACAGAAAATAAGTGACAGAAAATTGTAAAGCTGAATGCACCATTCGACTACGTAGCTGTATGTCTTACCATCAGCAGTAGTTTATTCCAGCTGCTACACAGCTAAACATACCTTGGCTACAATTTTCAAGGTTTTTTAGGCTGCCCTTCAGGTGCAAGCAATAGTAGATTTACTAACTTTCAAAATCATCATTATATCAGCAGTCACTGCACAGAATGTGGTGTACAACCCAGAACTAATTAAAGATTTTACACAGTAAGTTGCCATTTTAAGGAGCAGTAAAGAGTGATCGAAGTTGCTCTTTGCATATTACAGTGTCTGAAGTTCTCATTCTAATTCATCCCACTTCCTCAGCAACATCTGAGCGCATTTTTCAGCTTCTGTTCTCACCTCTAGATGTAGTACTTCCAGTAGGACTTCTTTTGGCAGACAATGGACGGCTAGAAGTTAATATAAACATTTATTAAAACAAAACTGGTATTTCATAGTCATCAGTAACAGTGCTACTCTGTTCCCTCAGTAGACAACTGAGTTAATAGTAAGTTATTCATATACAGGAATAGACTAAAAAAGCTTATTGTTTAAGAATAAATACAGCACCACCATGAAATTCCTTACAAAAGCACTAAGAAAAAAAATTAGCATGCACATTACTCGAGCAATAGGAGATTCTTAAGAACCCTTTTTGTAGATTTAAAAAGTAACACCAATAAGCTATGGATATTTTTCATATAGGTCTAACACTTAAATTGCAGACATTTGGATCCTCAGTTGACTGTATCTAAGAGAAGCTAGAAAACATACAGTCAAGAGAAGAGTTACATACTGATTTTGCAGTTACTACTCAAGTCTTTTTTTTTTCCTCTTATATGGAAAGAGGCAGACTTACACCTCTAGGATTAATGCTAACCACAGGATTTCAATCCAACCACTGTTTTAAGCATACCTAGAAGGAATGACTAACAATATGCTGAGAAAAAGCTTCCTAGAAATTATTTATAGAATCAACATAGTGCTTTTTTTTTTTTTAAATGAAGCCAGTAATGGGTTTTCTGGCTTTTAAATTTAATACAACGTTCACTAAAAAAAAAAAAAAAAAAAAAAAAATTTGGAATAATCAGGTGTTGATGCCAAACAGTGACCAGATGAGACAAAGCAATGTGATGTCTCCCTCCAATTCAATGGAGCTATCTGTAGTTGTTTAAACAGAGAGGTGATGACATTGAAAGACTCACTTGAGACTCTCCTGGGAGCTGGAGGAGGAGCGATCTGACTGAGGCAAGGAAACGATGCTGTCAGAGTTCTTCAAATGTGACTGCAGGGCCTTCTGGTAGGAAGACTCCAAGGTGTGGTACAAATGCTCTGCCTCTCTGCTGAAGTGACTGTGGAAACCCCAGTAACACCTGGAAGAAAGGCACAGTACTGTGAACATTTCCTTGTCGTGTTTCAGAGGGCAGTGGAGCACAGGTACGGTCAGAGCCCTTTTCACTACTGGGATTAGTGGACTCATTAGCCCAGTCATTTCAACCATCTACTGCCCCTACGACACACTTTAAGACCTAGCACTTTATTCAACCCATTGTATTTTTCTAACAGCCACAGAGAAGACAAAACAAATGAAAATAAGACGAGAAGAACCCACCATTTGGTGTGCTGTAAAAGCCCAGGTAGTCAAAAAAGCTTCATTACAGAAGAAACCCTCATCCCTCTGGCTATCTAATCTGCACAGGAGATGGTAGACCCATTAGACTGATACTCGTTTGGGACCAGATGCTCAACAGCTACTTAAAAAAACACGCCAAAAGCAGAACACACACGTGGGCCTGACTCAGAAAAGCACCAGCTGGTGGTGTCGTCTTCCTTAAGTTTAACAAACAGCTCTTCTACAACGCTGCAAAGACAAATCCTCTGTACCGAGTTGAGCCTGTTGACTATCTTCTGGGGAAGAAATAACAAGGAAAAGGAAAGAGATGCTCCTATAGACTTCCAATCAGTGCCATGCTGAAAATTCAAGAGCATTCGAAGATAAGGGAAGAATTTCTCTCTGGTCCAAATCTCCTGGCTCATGGCTAAACACCATTCACTCTCATCACAAAGGAGATGAAGACTCTTGGCACTTTTCAGGGGACAACTAATGGCCAGTTTAAGAGTAAGATAGTTTGTTCAAATGAATCAAGAATTGTTTGTGTGACAGCCAGTCCTCAGAGAAGCCACGCACATTCTCACGCCACTAGAATGAAACAAATTTCTTCCTTACAATCAGCCACACTGTTAATTAAGATACATGGGAAGAGAGAATTAAGCTTGCTCTCTGAAGTCTCATTCCTGTCTCTTCAGCTAAACTAGACACCTGCTGTGAAGTCTCAGTGTCTACTGTATTTTTCAGTGATGGACACGTTCTCTTTCAAAAGGATTTAAACAGTCCTACTGTGAAACACCTCTGCTTATAACACAGCATTTAGATTAATAAAATTTATTGTTAATTGATTTCATGATTTACGGTATCCTGTTTCTGAAGAAAAACATTCCTGTAGCGTTCTGTTCAGAAGAGCATGATCCTAGTATATTGGCATACTACTATAAGTACAAACACTTTAATGGAAGTGCAAGAGATCTTCAACAGAAGAAAAATAATTATAAATATTAGCTTCATATAGATACACACAAAAATAGTATTTCAGTGTTATAAATTATTTCCTTAGTTTAGGATACCATTTAAAAGTGTACTAGTACAAGGATTTTTGTTTCAAGAGTAGCAAATAACCTAGTTTTTCATACAGGCCAAAAAGAAAAGAAAAAATATATTAGAAATAATAGTATTTTTGTACTAAACAGAAGAAATCTCAGTTAACTGCAAGCAACTCAAACATCAAAAGTAAAGACGAGGTTCCTAGTTCTCAACTCTAGACTCTTGAACAACTGAGGTATTTTAATTGCTTAGATAAAAAGACAATAAAGCATTACAAGAACAAAGTGAAATAAGCACCATTAGAAGATGTGATATATATGTAACTCAGCCCTATGTAATCACCTCATATGACATCTGAAGTACACTCTCCCATTAAAGCCAAGGGAAAGTTGGCATCAACTGCCAGAAGAATGTAACTTGTCTGGACT
Source organism: Numenius arquata (assembly GCF_964106895.1). Classification (NCBI taxonomy): domain Eukaryota; kingdom Metazoa; phylum Chordata; class Aves; order Charadriiformes; family Scolopacidae; genus Numenius; species Numenius arquata. Next base: position 13,597,958 of record NC_133578.1, on the reverse strand, counting down.
TTAGTCTCCAACATGCAACACCATTGACTCACAACACAACAGGGGCAAAGAAGGAGAAGAAAAGACACCAACAACAGCTTCCACTTACTTTCTTGCTTCTATCCTGGCTTCAGAGTCTGCATCATGGATTCCCTTCTTTATCGTTTCAGCTAACACTGATATGTGTCTGAAATAAGAAGAAAAACATTATCCACCAGTCCAGAAAGATGTGCCACACTTATAAACAAATGACTGATTTGATTTGCTTTGGTCTTCAAGAACAAAGACTTCATCACGTCTTCCCATTTCCATGGAGTCCTTTGGAGTCTTTATTTATTTACTCTTAAAAGTCAGTTTTATTTCACCCACATTGCTGACTAGGAAAAGGCAAACAGCGTTCTTCATAGGCCAGTCTTTAGTTAACTGTTGAAACTGCGTGGGTGCAAAACCACTCTATTAACCCTTAAATAGTTTTGTGCAGTCTAGGGCTAAGGAAATTGTGTCCCACTCTCTTCTCTCAATTACTTTCACTGTTAATTAGTCTGAAGTGCTGTAGAAAGCTCAGAAGCTCCTGATAGATATGTATTCATGTTCACATCATCTCACTTCAGGGTGCAAAAGGAATATTGAGTTCAGGGATTCACTCAGCCAGGTTTTCCAGGGCTGGCACAGGAGACACTCTCCCAACTCTGACTGCCAGAACTACAGGGATGAATGGTGTGTGTGCACATACGTACACGCTTTTTTTGTGGCAACAATCTCTCTACTAGAGCTACCTGATATAATCTCACCTCTTGGGTTATCCTTTCTCTCGAATTAACCTCCTCAAACTTAAGTAGGAGAGAATTAACCAACTTGTTTTCAGAGCTTACCTTTCTAGGGAGTGTGTTTGCCACTCCTGCAACAGCAAGTCTAAAAATTCAAAACAGCGCCTGAGAGAAGAAAGACAAGAAATGCTGAGTTCTCGAAGTTAACAAAGGCACACTGTCTTTGCCATACCTGCCTCTGAAAAGCAGCCACCTTTTGTTATGAAACTTTTTGGGACATTAGAATTCAGTAACAAGCCCATTTTAGGTGTGCAGAGAGGACTATTAGCACATCCACATGACACTATCAAAAGAACACCACTTCTGCTGACTGGCTCCAAGAAAACGTGTCACTATAATGGTTAGTAGCAGGGAACAGGAATATGTCTTTAAAGAAGTCAAAATAATATGACATTAGTATAACGACATGCAAGCACAAAGATTAAAGAACATTTTTCTTTGAGGAAAAGTGCATTTTCTTCTCCTCGGTGCTGTGGCTTATACAAGGCAGATGACTTTGAACTGGACCCCCAACTCATGGGGGAGAATGAGACGCATTCTTTAATAAGTGTGGACATCAACCCTTTTCATGAAAAAAAGAGAATAAATTTAAACTAAATGCTCACCTTCTAACTGCAACAGACTTGGAGGTACAATTACTGGTTATGATGGGTATTAATCGAGGGATGTGCGTATGCTAGAAGAAAACAAACAACAAAACCAAGAAGCAATCTTTACATAACAGTTCCATGGAACGAAAGGCTGCCTCCTTCAGCCACCTGAACCCAGTATGTAGACATTTATTTTTGTTCAAATCTTAAAAATATAACTGCTAAATAAAGAACACTATCAGATATAGAAAGATATTTCTATTACTAAAATATTTTATATTTTATCTGTTAAAATATCTTTAACAGATATTTTATTTTCTTCAATGACAGGCTCCAGCGAGTCAAAGAGCTGGAGTCACTGCAAGATCTAAACTTGTCAGTGGTGACAACAAGAGAGATATCAGGCTATCTTATCTACAGCTTCCCCAGTGAATCACTAGGCAGAAGTCACCTCCATGACCTAATGGTTTTAGGAAATGTGCACTGTCTGTGAGGAGTTTTAAGGCGTAATCAAGAGGCTAAGTCTGTCCTGCAAGGCAGGTTTAATACCCATTCAAAGAAAAAAGTTTGCTCAGCTCTTAAAGGAATGAAAACGTACGAGACGCCTCTCCTACTGTTTTGGCAGGGCTTAACTATCATCATCTACACAAGGCTGCATGACACCTGAGAAAGCCAAGCCCAGCACAACCAGAAAAGTAATTAGGCAGTTAATCTAACTTTCATTGCAGTAACATTCATATTTTTTCAGAAACACCACAGTATTTGCAAGTGATAATATTTTGTTCTCTTTTGATGTATACTTACTCGAATGATTAATCTAACTGCTACAACACCAGAAGTGGCCATGACTTTGGCACTATTCGGAATTAGATTAAAAATTGTTGGCATGATGGCTTCTGCCCCATGGTCAAACTTGTTTCCCAGAACTGATGACAAATGTCTGAAAAACAGAATGAAGTCACGCTTGTAAGTGTGCTGAGGATTAAGCCAGTCAGACTTGTACAGAACATCTGACATAAGCACATACGACATCTCACTCTTCCCAACTGTCACCTCCCCTCCAACTCCAAGGGACAGAGAAGATGATGTGTCAAGAAATAGTTCATTTACTTTCATTTCAAACTGATGTTCTATGTTCATCTGAACTCTTGAGAAACAGTAAGTTCAACATAAGTAAATAAAGTAACTAACACAGCTAAAAAATTATCAAACAAATGGGACAATGCTGAAAGAATGTATCTTCCTGAACTTGTTAGTTTGCGTTACAGTTTCTCTGAACCTATTTTGCCTTAATATACATAACTTGCAAAAAAAAAAAAAAAAAAAAAAAAAAAAAGCTTAGAAACACCGCAGTGCCCTTTTCTTGAAGCAATTCACAAAGAATAAACCATCAAAAATAAGAACTAGCACAATCCAAACCAGAACAAAACATATGCATTTTCAGCTTTATTGTTCAATCTTTCCCTCCTCGGTGCATGAATGCACGGCTTGCTCATTCATTCAGCATACCTCAAATCAGCCTCGTTTAAAACTCAACAACGCAGTTTGGCACAATTACAATTAGTGGCCTACAAGGACATAGTTTTAAACAGCTGTAGCAAAATCATGTTCTACCTATGTAGTACTGGCAGCCTGAGTTACATCCTAGATGTATTTTAACCAGCATCTGTTCCTTTTTTCTACATGACATTTCAAGTGTATTTAAAAAGTAAACTTACCCCAATGTGATACAAGCCTCTCGCACTACTTGAGACCGCAGATCTTTAGCAGATAATTTAAACGCTCCATCCAAAAGTCTTAAGTGTTGGAAGAAGTTATCATATTCTGCAGCTCCAGCCAGAAGTAAGGAGCGTATCTTTTTTAACTGTTAGCACCATAAAAGAAAGCAGTGATTGTTAATGAGCAATAAACACAAGGACAGTTATGCTCAGAGCTGATACTTGGTTTCCAGGGTCCTTGTATAACTGTTCCTCAACACGCATTGTGGAACTGTGTTCTTCAAGTCCAAGCAATTCATTATTTCCTGTCTTACATTCAACTCATAGGTTAACATACCAAATATGATAACGCAAACACTCTAGCTAACTGTCATAGGAATCCAGAAGTGTTGCATATAGCTATTCAAAATCTATTGTTAATAACCCAAACATTACTTTTTAAGTCAAAGGATATCCTGAAAGTTCTCCTCTATTCCACTTAGAGACCACCTATTTACAACAGCCTCTAAAGTGTAGGTCCTCTCACTATTATATTAAAAAGATGACTAGATCTAAAGGGCATGGCTCAATACTCAGATCCGAGTAATACTGACTTTTATCTAGAATATGTCCATTGATCTAATTAAAATAATTATCTGTCTCTATTAGAAGTGGAACCCTGACCCCTCAAAATGGGAAACTTTTTATTACAGGGACCACCATTTCCTCCTATAGACATTCTTCTGGACATCTTCACAGGCCCTCATGTATACTGATGCATCTGTACAGTGCCTCCATTTAGCCTCACTGTTAGTCAGTTATGGCAAACAAATACACCCTGAAGTAAGCTGAATCGGCAGAGTTTGCCACTCAGATCTGTAATGCAGGATTTAACAGACATGTCAAAGTTGCTACAGCAGCGACGAAAGCCTACAGTGTAGACAAGAACATGTATCTATTTATATCATGAAAACACAGCTCACCTCAGTAAATAAAACTCAATCTTGGCATGCATAACGCATGATTTTCCACTTCCTCATTTCCCACAGTCATATTTATTCATTCAAAACTTAAGTGTGTAAATTCTTTCTGAATAGTTTTACACCTCCTTTTGCAAAAGTGTACATTCTCTTATAAGCAAAGTGACTTTCTGCCTCATCTGGAAGTTCTAAGATATTCAGAATACCACTTTAGACATTTCGATTTCAGCGTCTGCTAGCAAATTTCTAGCTTTACATCTGGATTTGCTGCATGACTTTCAGTTCAACCTGATGCTTCCTCACCACATTCTTATACAGCAAATAGCATTTTCCTTCCCAGATGTGGTTTAAATTCATTCTCATAAAGAAACATTCTCCCTAAAGCTTGGGGGAACGTAACAGATGTTCACCACTTAAACTATGTTCTAGCCTTTCTCGGAGGTGCTCCCAGTACCCTCTTCATGGGATTAAGCTCAGTGCAGGAAAACCTTATATTAATAGAGTTCATATCCAAGTTCACTACTTACCGCAGAAACTCTCTGTTCCCAGTCATGCTTATCATCTGACAGGATCTCTCTTATTTTGTTTATGGATTCCTCAAGATCCCGGCTAGAATAAATCTGCAAATTTAAATACAGAGTAGCATCATACCGCAAGATTTACTCCAGAAAATCAGCACTTCCCAACTTCATTCTTATGTCCTTTGCTCCTCAATGCTTAAATGTCACGTGCTAGCCTTGGACATAGCTGCTTTGTAAAGAATTTACACCCATTTCCTGCAATCAAAAAATTACTAAATGCCCACAAGATGATTAAAGGATGATCTTTTATTACTTCAGTTTTAAGCAATATTCCTGTAGCTATTGGCAGTTGTATTTATGAAGACCTACAGAAGATCATGAGTGGATGTGTGTGCTGTTCAGCTGCCCCAAAGAGAAATCTCTGGTGAAGGAGAGGGGATACGTGACACATGTCAGCTATTCAGCTAAATCTATTAGCAAGTATGCACTCACAACAGCAGCAATCCTGGAGACACAAGTCACCTTTATTGCTTTCAGTTCCCAGATAATACAGATGAAATGCAAAGAGGCTCCTGCTGACTCAAGTTTCTGTTCAATCAGACTGCACTGTGCGGCATACACATCCAGTTCCAGCTCCGTGTCTACTCCTGTGATACCTCTGTCACAACCCTCCCATTCCCTCCACTTCTGAGGGTTTCACACAAACTACTGGCAGATACCACCATTTAAAACTTGCCTCCCTCCAGCTTCCAACTTGCCTTCCCCTTAAAGATTTGTCAACATCACAATGAAGCACAATTTGCCAGTGACTAGGACTAGAACCTACATGCCTCGTCTTTTTAGTACTGTGTGTTTTAACGTGTAATTCTACTTACCTGAACCGTTGGGACATCTTCAAATGCCTTAATGAAGTCTTCTTCATCCACAGCACCTGCTCCCTCTTTGGCTGCTGACACACAAATGAAAAAGCCTTTTCAATCTCCTTATCAACAAGAGAATCGATTAAGAAACCACCAGCTATCAAGGCACCTAATCAGGAGAAAGTTCACTATCCATGCAGCCTCAGAGTGCTCCAGATGTAATGAAAGCAGAGACAGAGAAATTCAATGCCAGGCACAGACCAGACATTCACAGCATCCTTCAACTCCTAGGCACAGAGGGCACATTAGGGAAGTCATTACAGTAGTCACTCAAGAGTTAGGGGACCTAGTCTGAGAGATGAAAGGGAATATTTACTTTAATTATATGAGAGATTTTATTTTAAAGGATTTAATCCCATCTATTATAGATGAAGGTGCAGATCTGACAGGTGCACAAACAGACAAACGTTAAGGAAGATAAATAGTCTCTGGAATACTAATCAGATTAGAGACTGACTGATATAGGGAACTCTATCCATTTCTCTAAGTCACACGTAGAATTATAAGCACGTGTAAAATTATTGCTCACATTCAGAATTACTGCTCAGTTTTCTTTCTGCACCTTCATTACCAGCGATGCCCAAAGGCCTTAGAAGAAATCCAATGTCTCAGTTTTAGATTATATGGGTAGAAGTTTAGCATGTAGCTGTAAGCAGCCTGCCTCAGTTCAACTACAGTTGCAGCTATGAAGGCAAAAGTCTACACACTGCAACACTGACTTGATCGACTTACAGCCCTCAGTGCAGAACCGCACAAGTCCAAACTTTCACAAATGCAAAACACGTTATAGGGATGAGGGGACTGCTTGGAAATTCATCCTACCAAAGTTCAGTCATGGCATGAAAACGATGTACACGTAATGATTTCACAGGGGAAAAAATGTTTACTGGATCCTAGGGGCCAGCCTGGAAATCCTTGCAATACACTCAAACACGTACACGATAAATACTTCACAAAGGGCAATTCACATATGCTATCGGCTTACTTGAAGATTTGGTGCCCAGAGCTGCAGACCCAAGTCGGCGGGTAGTCCCCATCCCAACTCTGCGGGAGTTTGCAGGGGCTTTTGAAGATGTAGAGGAGCTAGCTGAGGAAGGTCTGTTCCCATCCACGGAGTCTTCATCATCAAAAATTTTATCTGCCAAACAAAGCATACTCAGCTGTAACTGTGATGAAGCAAAGGGACGTCCCAAGGGACATGCCCACACAATGGCAAACGTGCTGTATGTTCTGGTCTGCTCTGCCAGCTCTCATGTCAGCAGTGTCTTCACACTAGAAATCCGGTTATTCGTGAATGACCACCGGGTCACTAAACTCAATCCTTTGCTATTGCAGCTACTATGGTATAAAGCCATTCAATGAATGCATTCACATAAAAAGAATAAACTTC